>NC_039365.1:104866873-104975248 GCF_003573695.1 Papaver somniferum
GTTTCGTTGTATCCATTCATCCGACGGTCGCTCCTCGCTTGCCTCCGCATCACCGTCCGATTCACCTACCAGCTTCGCATCCAGTGACTCAGCGACGCAGAACATCAAACTCGATACGCCCGCCTAACACCCTATCACCCGAGCCCTACCACCTAACCAAACAACCCCCTTCTCCCATTCTATCGAACCCATCTACCACCATCACCCCCCTCTCTGCAGAACCACCTCCTTCCCTGCCGCACCACCATCATCACCACCACTCCCTGACGCCACCAAACACCACCAACTCTCCACAACAACCCTAACCCACATCATTATTTCCCCTTTCACCAACTCTATGTCCTCCTAATCACTCAATTTCACGCCTCTCCCATGTCAGGAACCCTAGAGGTGAAATTGACAAATTAGGTGAAATAGAGTTGCAATTGGAGGCGTGGATAACATCAGGAGAGTCAGAGAAAGGATGGGTCGACGTCAATTTGAAGATTAGGTGAGTTAATTTCACTGTTGGAATTTGGGGAGTTTTCTATAAACCCTAATTGTATAATTAGGGGAATTGTGTTTGTGAGCTATAAATAGAGAATGGGTGTAGTGTGAGAAACTTTATGCTTGGATTAGCCGGCATCCAGGACTTTCATGTCCTGTTAATGTTAATGTTTTTTTTCTCTTTAATGTGTTTCAGTTCAGTTTCATGTTCATGTTTCAGTTAAATTTCAGTTATGTTCATTGTTAATTGTTCATTGTTAATTTCAATTATGTTCATGTTAGTTGTGTTAGTCTCCTGTTAGTTCAATTCTGTTAAGGTTCTGTTAGATTCTAGAATATCCTGTTAATGTTTCTGTTGAATGTGCAATGTCCTTTTCATGTCCTGTTAATTGTTTGTCTCCTGTTAACATGTGTTGTTGCTCACTGCCATGTAATGTTCACTGTTTTGTTTAATTTGTTGTCACAATTGATGGAATGCTAGGCTAGATATCTTAGAAGCTTTGTGCTGATTGTGCAATGGAAGAAATCAGTGCTCATAGCAAGCTGATTTTCTTGCCATTCCTTGTGTATGCTTAGGTTGCAGTGTTGATTGTGCATTGGGAGAAACTAGTGCTTATAGCAAGCTAGTTCTCTTCCCATTCTTTTAGTATACCTCCTGAATGCCTTAGCCTAGCCTTGCTTCATTTCAGTTTCTCCACATCCCTGCCCTTGGCTTAGGCCTTGGTTCATCTTGTGTTGTTTTCTGTTGCTTTTGTTCATCTTTGCTTGCACTGTTTTCTGTGGCTTAGGCCTTTGCTGCTATTTGCTTTCCCCTGCTGTGTGCTCCCTTGTGCTGCAGTGCACTGCTTGTGCAGCTGCTGCTGCCTTCCCTTCTGCTGTTGCTGTTGTCTGCTGCAGCTCCTTTGCTGCATTGTTCTCTTCCCACTGCCTCTGCACTTGGCTTGCTGCAACTCTGTTGTTGCTGCCTTCCTTGGCCTTGCTGTGCACTTGCCTCTGCTGTGCAGTATTGCTGCTGCCTTCACTTGCTGTGCAGCTCTTGCTCCTGCTGCTGCTGCCACTCCACTTCTGTTCTTGTTGTTGCTGCTGCTTCCTGCAGCCAAGCAAAGGCCAATCCAACTGAGCCCAAAGCTCAGCTCATTCCAAAAAGCTAAGGCCCAGTCCACAGTTACCAAGCCCAGGTTTGAACCAAAAGTTGAAGCCCGGTTCATTAAAAATCAAAGCCCAATTCAACCAACCTGTGGGCTTAATCCATAAGCCTAAACTCAAAAGCCCAAGACCAAACTAACTGAGTCCAAGATTCAGTTCATTTCACAGGCCAAAGACCTAAAGTATTTTATTGTTAAAAACAAACCCATTAAGCCCAAATCACTCAAAGGGTATTCAAAACCCAACAACAATTTAGGAACCCAATTAGCTAAACACTCCAAACACACCCGATCTCTGTGGATCGACCCGTACTTGCACGAGCTACAACTGACGACCGTGCACTTGCGGTATTACTGTAGGCCCCCGTTTTTATTGCTTCATTTACACACCTTTCGAGGCCTGCCAAGTTTTTGGCGCCGTTGCCGGGGAATGTTTTGCATTTAAATATAATATTTTAGAAGCCTATCATTATCCCACAACAGCTTTCCGGGAGGTCACTCATCCCTGGATTACTCCCACCCGAGCATGCTTAACTGCATAGTTTTCTGCCAACTCTGGAGCCAATTATGCTAATAAGGTCTCAGAGTTAGGAAAGAACAAACCATTACTTATATTTCATTCGGTCAACTACCGCCGAATATCGGGGTTTTATAATTTGGTTTGAAAGGGGATTCCCTCCAACCCATAATAGCCTCAAATTTGATCGAATTCTTTAAAGTATTTCGTTTCGATTTAGTCTCTCAATCTCACAACCCTTGCTCTAAGAAACACATTATACGTTAAGTCTGAAGGTTAAATTTTTCCCGAAGAGCTTTAGTAGGTTTTCTACTTCAGTTGCAACACCTTTCCTTAGAAAATAAGTCATTGAACTTTGTGGGTTTTAGATTTGACAAAATATATTATGAATAAACTATCTTGTTTTAATTGATATGTTAGTCCATTTGTGTCGATTCTTTATAAATATGTAACCACGTGCAGCTAATGATGTTTAAAGCTAGCGTCGGTTAGTTCTGTAAATTGCAAACAATAGGCAAGGTTAGAGTCATCGTGTTTATAATTTTGGGCATGTCTCTGGGACTTGGGAAGAAATGTTGTGTTATTAAGTTAATCATGTAATGAAGTTACATTTTTTTAGTAATATGTCAACAATAATATTAAGCTGAAAACATGATTCTAACTCCATGCTTATTAAATTCAATACTTGGAATTTCGAAATTCTCGGCATGATTTGGAAAATGAAACCTTATTGTATCACGTATGACCTGAAATTTGAAATTTCCAGTAAGAAAAATAGGTACCAACTCAAAGCATCTGCACTATCAAATACAATAAAAGTATTGAACATATACAGGTGCATTTCATAGGTTTCATTTCATGGCTCCCATAGGGAGTGGATCTGAGCACACACCCTCAAACCTTTTTTTTCCTTCTTCGTCTCGGTATATGTATTATCTTTAAGGCTTCTATTTTCTTATTTAGGTTTAAGGTTATAAAAATTGGGTTTGTTTTTTTATTTTGAGGGGTTTTGATTCATGGAGATGTTAGATCATATTTGTTTACATGGAAAATCTCTCATGTTTCTAAGATTCATCCACAATTTATCTAAAAAGTAACCTTTTTTTTGGCAATAGTTTTCTCTTCCTCTTCAACAACCACAATCAGGAGCAGTAACAATAACTTCTCTAGTCTTGAAAACAACAGCAGTAACACCAATCACTACAATAAAAATAACATTCACAGAAGCATCGATAACAATCATAGAAACAACAACAAATACAATCACACATTCAACTCCAAGATCAACTTGCAAAACATCCGATTGAAAGAGAAAATAAAGCAAGATTACATATATCACTGATGACGACTCCTGGTTTGGATTATTTTCAGTTATTTTGTTACTTGAAAACGAAACATTGTATTGCCTGTCTTTCCAGTGTTTTGTAGGCATGTTAAAAGGTTTGGAAGCAGTCTATTCTTTCAAATCCATGTCTTCTCACTACCCGACTAGGGAAGATTTACAATGTATGGAAGAAATTCGTTCTTTGCCACACGATAAAAAACCTGAGAGATGGATGGATCAATTTTTGATCGTAATTCTCTTGCTTTTTGCAGGATTATTAATTTGTTTAGAAGAAATTAGCTCTTTCCTACAATGTCATCTAATCTTCACAAGAAGCGGATTCAAATAGCTGTATTATTTGATGATTTCCTTTGTTGTCACTTTAGAGTTGTTAATGTTTTTGATATTCAAAATTTTTCTTAATTTACTCAATTATCTCTGTGAAATTTTGTTGTTCGACCACTCTTGATGAGAATTATCTCTACGGTAATACTTGTAATAGTGTTGTTGAGGATGTAAAATACTAGTAAGGTATTCTCGGCCTTATTTGGAAAACAAAACCTTATTGTATTTTATACGGCTTGAAAATTAAAATTTCCAACAAAAAAATCAAGTATTTAGGACATACTCAAAGCATCTGCAAAATTTAAATACAACGGCTTGAAAATCAGTTTATAAAACATATATTATATAAAGACAACAGAAACAATAAGACGCAAAAACATTAAAATTCTATTGCTGACATGAAATTGACATTCTTGATTATCCTTGTAGTTATGCACAGACTTGGTATGATTTGGAAATAAAACCTGGAGTATTATTTTGCATACGATTTAAAAATTAAAATTTCAGAAAAGATCCCGTACTTACTCAACACAAAAATTGAAACACACACAGGTGCATTTCATTGATTTCATTTTTCAGTTTCACCAACTTGATTAGTCCTGTCTTTAATTCCATTTAAGCCCTCCGATTAAACTAGGAACTCTAATTAATGCTTAATCAGATAAACTAAGCAAAACAAATAAAAGGACAGTCTTGTAATTATAACTAGGCCAAATTAGAAAAACAAAATAAAAAATGATAGACCCCACAAAAACATAAAAGTAAATAGAAAAAAACAAAATAAAACAAGAAAACAAAAATTAAATCTGATTTTGTTAGAGAAAAAGAGAGAGGAGATGATGCAGCCAAGCAGAACAAGAAGCAGCAGAAGTTCTGAAGAAGCAGATAATATTTTCAAAATTTCAAACCCAAAAAAAGAAGAAGAAGAAAAAAACCCTAACCCTAACCCTGAAAATCTTCATTTCCCATCATCACCAAATGAAAAACAAAGCCCTATTAAAAATAAACCACCATTAGGAAGACCCTCAAGCTGGCCAAATCACTGGTTCAAAAAAGACAATCAAAAAACTCTTCAAAACATTGTTCTAAAGATGCAGCTTGAATCTATTGCTGTTGATGAGAAGCAGAAATTAAAACCATCAACACCATCCAAAAAGAAAACCCTAATTCTTGATTTTACCAACACAGATGTTACTTGTTTATTATCTGATGAAATCCTTTTACAGATTCTTTCCAAGTTACCTGTTTATCAATATAAACCTAATTCATTGGTGTGTAAACGGTGGATGTTTTTATCAGGTCGTCTTGTTCGTTCTGTTAAGCTTCTTGATTGGGATTTTCTTGAATCAGGGAGACTCGTTTCTCGTTTACCTAATCTTACAGATGTTGATTTAACTAAAGCATGTCTTGTTTCAACAAATAATGCTGGGATTCTCTTAACACATAGATTGATTTCTATTCATCTTGATTCTGATTTCTCTGGGGATTCGTTTATTCGTCGTGAGAATTTGTTGTCCTCCAAGGTTATTGATTTAGGGCTTGGGAATCTTGCTCGCGGTTGTCCTAATTTGCGTAGGCTTGTTTTGATTGGTGCAACTGAATTAGGGCTTTTAAGTGTTGCTGAGGAATGCCCAACATTACAAGAGTTGGAATTACATCATTGTACGGATCAATCTTTGAGAGGGATTTCGGCTTGCCATAATATACAGATTGTGAAATTGATTGGTTCTGTTCATGGGTTTTATAATTGTGGGATTACTGATATTGGGTTAACCATTTTGGCTCATGGGTGTAAACGATTAGTGAAGCTTGAGCTGAGTGGATGTGAAGGTAGCTATGATGGAATTAGAGCAATTGGACAGTGTTGCCAAATGTTGGAGGAATTGACTTTGTGCAACCATAGAATGGATGATGGGTGGATTGCTGCACTTTCATTTTGTGGAAATTTGAAGACTTTAAGGCTTCAATCTTGTAAGAAGATTGATCCGATTCCGGGGCCAATTGAACATTTAGGGTCTTGTCCAACTTTGGAACGCTTGCATTTGCAGCAATGCCAGTTTCGTGATAAGGAGAGTGCAAATGCATTGTTTCTTGTTTGTGTGGCAGTTAAAGAGATTGTTTTTCAAGACTGTTGGGGATTGGATAGTGAGATGTTTAGCTGTGCTAGTAATTGCAGGTATTATGAGCACTTCCCCCTCTTTAAGTTAACTTTTCGGTTGAAAATTTTAATGGACATCCTTTGGGTTTGCAGGTGTCAAGAATACTAATTAGGTTTTATGTTTTATCTTGCTATTACCTATCTTAATTTATAAGCTACTTTGAGAAAGAAGATAAAGGGTAGCTAAACTTCTGTCATTACTTGTTACAGTAGTTCTTGTCTACTTAGGTATCTATTTTGCTCTATGGCACAGGATGAATTTTTTATCTATCAATGGGATAAAAAATGGATTACAGCCTGTTTTTACTCAAAAAGTGTGAGAGCATGGTTCATATAGACTGCCAATTAAGCAAAAACATGTGTGTTGAAGCCAAATAACGAGTGAAAGTTTGCCCATAATACCACTCAAATCCCATATTAATTGGTTATGTGGATTTATATCTTCCTGCATTAGTTTTGAGTTGTAGTAATGATTCGGAACCTGTTACATGGTCAAAAATAATACTGATAATTGGTAGTTTTTGAAGTCTTAATGAGTGGTTGATTTGCTCTCAGGAGGGTTAAATCTATCTCGTTGGAGAGATGTTCAATGCTAACAACAGAAGGGCTGGAGTCTGTAGTTCTGTCTTGGGTGAACCTTCAAAGTCTTAGAGTAGTCTCATGTAACCATGTTAAAGATAGTGAAGTTACTCCTGCACTCTCAAGTTTGTTTTCTGTGCTGAAAGAATTTACATGGCGACCGGATAGCAGATCTCTTCTTACATCAAGTCTTGAGGGAACTGGAGTTGGAAAGAAAGGTGGTAGGTTTTTCAGGAGGGTGTGAAGTCTGAATGTGCCCCCAGATGTTCAGTATAAGAGCTCCTGTACACACTTCGATAAATTTACAGTTTCAAGTCTTTGAGCAATTCCACATTGTCGATATGCCCTGGTGCATCAGCTTGTTACAACAGAGTAGATTTCGGCATTCACCACTGGGACCAAGCGTCTTCAACTTATTTGTTCTTCTGAACTAGTCACTGTTTCTGCTCGATTTCTCTTGTAGTGTAATAACCCCTTAGGCGTGCTGTTTCTAACTGATGTAAACTTGTATCTGCATCACTTATATTCTGCAACCTGCTCTACTAATATAAGATTAGGAAGGCTAATCTTGCTATTCAGTAGTTGTACCAATTACATAGGGCTCATTCGTAGTGGATTTGTAGTCTTACCATTTCTTTGTAATTTATTTGTACGCAGTTTGTTAATCTGTTCCCATTTGGAGATGTAACATACTGAATTGTATATATTTCTTTGTTAAACTTTTATGGAGCCGTAACATGGTCCAGCCCCCTTTTCTGCAGTGTTTCTGCTGAACTACGATCAGTTATCTTTAGAAGGAAGTGTTCCAGTCCTAATGCACTTTGCCACTTCACCAGTTGGTATGCTTTGTTTACCTTTGTGCTAGCATGTTAGTGGTATAAATTTTGTTTCTTGAATTTGTGAATTTGGGTGGATGTACACATATGAAGTTATTATTTATGTTCACGCGCAATCCTTTTGTATTTCATCAAGGAGATGTCTTAATTCTTAGAGGCATACTCAGTAGTCTAAATTTTCATATTATCTGCTACTATTTGTTGACCAAAAGACCTAGATAAGTAACCCACTGTCTCGAGTTTAGGCGACTTTTCTTCTACTCCCCTAAATATATCATGATGTGTAGTAACTCAAATATATTCAGGTCGGTTCTCTGACTGGATTTGCACCACAACCTAGTAGTAGTTCGTTTTGAGTGTTCGTTTTATACTTTTATGAGCTGCCTTACTAATATTCTGTATAATACTGCTTGATATAATATATTTACGGATTGACTTGGGGATATCTGAAGATTTACCTAACAAAATTGTTAATGCCGACTGTGAATGTTAGTTTTTGTTGGTGATTCTTGACCACTTTCTCGTATTTTGGTTGCAACTGACTGATATTTTGTTAATTAGGTGTTATAATTGAGGTTCCTGCAGGTTTTTGATATCACAAATCTGTCTGCTGTACCATGTATATAGGCAGGAAAAAGGAAGCTGCAGCCTCGACTGAAGGAGGGCTTCAGGTTACACAGTTGAGAAATTGTCAATCTACTAATTCTATACTTTCTTTCCTGATGTGTTAATCTTTCTGGTCTAAACCTTGTGCTTGTTATGGGATGTATGAAGAATGCCTGTCATAGGATTTGTTTGTAAGTAGGCCGACTTATACATTCTCCCATGTGAAAAACTAAAGCAAATCGATAAGAGTTACAAAGTGAAGACGAAGGTGCTCTAAGTAGTTCCTCGCCTTTTTACGCAACATATATTAGGTTATTAGGCTAGCAGTTATGCATCTGGAACTCATTTGCACGAGCCTGATCTATTCAATGCACGATTCGTGGAGCAAGAGATCAATTTCTAAAGTACAGTATGTT
Organism: Papaver somniferum; assembly: GCF_003573695.1. Lineage (NCBI taxonomy): Eukaryota > Viridiplantae > Streptophyta > Magnoliopsida > Ranunculales > Papaveraceae > Papaver > Papaver somniferum. The sequence goes on from NC_039365.1 coordinate 104,875,286, forward strand.
TTGGATCTTTAATGCCTCTACTATTTTTTTTCTTCTTTTTTTTAATAAGAAAACAGGCAGACCCCGAAGATACATAGTTGAGTATTGGCTACCGAGTGCCGCTGGTAGGTGATTCATATGATACAAAAAAGAATCATCATTCCAACAGTTTGTTAAACCTTCCCTATCTTGTTAATCAAAAACTTTATACTATTATAAAGCATTTTAAAATACCTGCATAACGAATATAAACATGCCTACCAAATTATGCATATTTCATATAATTAATTAAAATGAACTAGGCCACTTTCTCTCGATCAAAGTTTCGCTGCTCCGAGGATCGTCTATATCACTGAGTTGACTCAGTATTCCCTTTTTATTTTTCAAGTCTTTTCTTAGCTTCTTAATCTTCTTTTTCATCCATGTTTTGATTGCCAAGCTATTCCTTTTCATCTCCCTAATTTCTTTTACATGCTTTAACTCCAAACTTTTTTTGTTTTTCAAATTTTAAGTTTCTAGTTCATTTTATCTCCTTTCCTCTTCATTATTTTAAAATATGTAACTAATCTTCTCTGTTTTCTCTAATATGTGTTTACAGATTGAGTTATCTCCAATGGCGTTTGCCTTCTTATATGTAGTGATCATGCCTTTGCCGAGCTCGTTGTTTATGGTTTCATTAAAAATGGAGTTTGTGAGGAAACTATTGGTACAAGGTGGAGGAAGAATCGATTCAGTAAAAACTCGGTGAGCCAAAACATTAGTGAATCCCGCGTCTCTCTCCTTTTAAAATTTGGAAAACTTCCCATATTTTTAGATGCCTGATTTTTCCATGGTTAATAGCCAATTACACAACTTGTCTTACAGGAAGAAATCTATTCACAAACTGTTTCAATGCGAATAGCCTAAATATACGGTTTCATAACAATCAAAAACATCCTAATATCTTCTCAATACCTATATTAACTCCAAATCAAGCTTTGAACATAAGTAACATTTTTTTCCTCACTGCAAACAGGGAGGGAGAGAGATCTATTCAGGTGGGAGATTTAGTTAATAAGTTCAAGCAGGCGGTTCTAGATCTGGGAGATACTTCTGAAATAGCTGATTTCTCCCAAGAAGTAGGTGAAGATGGGGTTGAAGATATAAAGTGGGAAGCAAGTGCAGTTGGCAAGATAATTTATGAAGGAATGATGAAAGCTGACACAGTGACTAAGCATATTGGCTTTACATGGCCTTTTATGTCTTCTGAAGATGTGAGAATCATAGAAACTGATCCTAACATCATGCTTTTTAAGTTTAGTAATTGGAATCTGCTGAACAAAGTTATCGATGAGAGGCCATGGAGTATCAACATGAATCTTCTTGTGGTGCACGACTACATCCCAGGCATGACATACACTGAAAAGCATTGGGGATTCCAACAATTTTGGACCCATCTCTTGTCTTTGATGCCGGAGCACATGAATGTTGCAGCAGTAACTAAAACTGGAGAAATAATGGTCCAAGTCATTGCCATTGAATCCAAAGATGCAATCCCAAATGGCAGTGACCCTGTCAAAGTATGCGTCAACATAGATCTGACAAATCCATTGAGAAGAGGAGTTAAGGCTGTAACTAATGCTGGCCTTTCACGCTGGATCATTTTTTTATGGAAGAAAACCAAGTGGTATTTGCAAGGAATGTTATGTGATCAAGCATTGCAAAGGAGCATGTAAGGATGCAAAAATCTATCTAGATAAGGCTCATAAAAACCTTATTTCTTTGGGAATGTGAACAATGTCAGGAAGAATATTGCAATCACCTCTACAAGCAAAACGCCTACATCAAAGAAAAATAACAAATCTGTAGTGAAAACGGCGGTTTTTGTTCCTCCTTAAAGTGGTGTTGCAGTCAACTTGGATTTCCTGCTTACTAACGCAACATATGGCAATAATGAAGAGGCGAACAGACTTGGAAAGAGGCAAAGAGCAGATGAAAATCAAGTTCCCAATACTGCTGATCAAGACTCTGAATCCACCAGTGTCATAATGGTTCCAAACACAGATTCCTCAGCTGCTCACAAGATCACCACTAGAGATAATTAAGAAGTAAATGCAGAAATGGAGAATCAGCTAATCTCTCTGCACATTTTTACTCATTTTCTAATTTATACTGTCTCTAAACTCACTTATATTTGCTATACTTTCTCTTTCAAAATAATTTTACAGCTTCTTTTGCATCCTAAGTACCTTAAAGATTCTTACTTATTGTCTTTTTTTTATTGTCATCTTAACTGTAAACATGAAAATTCTTTCATGGAATGTGCAAGGTTTTAAAACTGCATCAACTAGAAATCATTTGAGTGATATGATCAGAGCACAAAACCCAGATATTATTTTTCTATGTGAAACAAAAATTAGTAGAAATAAGTGCCAGTCACTCCTAAAACAATACCAATATCCCAATTGTGCTTAAATTGAACCTGAGGGTCTATCAGGAGGTTTAGTGATACTATGGAAGAATGGTTTTATGTGTGACATAGTTGATACTCATTACAATATGTTTAATGCCATTGTCCAATTTGATCCTGGTAAACCAGAATTTCTTTTAACTTGCATGTATGGCTTTTCCAATTATGCAAAAACAAAAGAGCAATGGAGCTACATACAACAGATTAGTGAGAAAAATAGCAATCCATGAGTAGTTTTAGGAGATCTTAACTTTCACATAATTGATAAGGACACTGGTACTTCTTCTTCTACTGATGGTTGGGTGAATAACATTAGTTCTAGCAGTGGCTTAGAAGATATAGGCTTTGTTGGTAAAAACTACACTTGGAGTAATAATAATATGGGTACTGATACTATTAAATCTAGAATAGATATGGCGCTAGGAAATGACAGATGGAATCTAAATTTCCATAATACTATATTATTAAACCTCACTCAATTAGGAAGTGATTACAACCCTATCATGTTGGAAACTGATATCACTGTCCCCAATTGCTGGAAGCCTTTTAATTTTTTCCTAACTTGGCTCAATGATGAAACTTGCTCAGTTATTATCACTAATGCTTGGAAGTCTAGTGTTACTGGTTCTCCTGGTTATCAACTGGTTACTAAACTGTCTACTACTAGAAGCGAGCTCTCCTTATAGAATAAAGAACATTTTGGAAACATTAATCAAAAGGTGGACAATCTCCAGAATGAACTTAAGCATCTTCAAGAACTTCCTCAAGATCTCAATACTGGAAATGATATCATCAAAGTCAACAATGAACTTAATAAGTGGCACAAAATCAAGTCTGAATTTTATCAGCAAAATTCTAGGGATCATTTCATCAAGGATATGGACACCAATAGTAAATTCTTTCACACAAAGGTCAACAAAATAAGAACAAGGAATAATATAGATGCTATTCAGGACCACAACAATAACTGGTTGCAAACTAGAGATCAAATTGCTCAGCATCTGACACAACATTTCAAAAGTATCAACACTACCAGTAATCCAGTGATTGATGATAGTCTTTACACTATTCTTCCTTCAATCATCACAGCAAAACAAAATAAATCTCTCACCATAATTCCAAGTAGTGAAGAAATTTTTGCCACTCTCAAAAGTATTGAAAACTGGAGCTCTCCTGGTCCAAAAGGGTTCCAAGATGGATTCTACAAAAGTCAGTGGGAAACAGTGGGGGAAGATGTTTGCAACACGGTCAAGAAATTCTTTGAAACCAAATACATCCTCAAGCGATCAACAATACCTACATTTCCTTAATTCCAAAGAAGAAGAAGAAGTGTATAAGTGCAACAGATAATAGGCCAATTGGCCTACGCAATACTTCTTACAAGATTGTTTCCAAGGTTTTAGTAAACAGAATGAAGCCAATCATGGACAAACTCATCTCACCTTATCAGGATGCATATGTTTCAGGAAGACTTATCAGTGATAATACTGTCATTGCTCAAGAAATTATACATTCAATGAAGAAAAACGAGGAGAGAATGGATGGATGGATCTAAAACTAGATATGTCAAAGGCATTTGACAGGTTAGACTGGCATTTCTTGATTAAAGTTCTTTCTTATTTTGGTTTTGATGATGATTTTTGTGATCTTATACAAAATGCATCAGTACAACCCATCTATCAGTTATGCTCAATGGATCTCCTTGTGACACCTTCACTCCAACAAGAGGCATTAGGCAAGGTGATCCACTGTCACCTTACCTAGACAACTCACAACATCACAACAAGAAAATAAAATCAAAGGTATTAAAATGGCTGCTTTATCTTCAGCCATTAATCATCTGCTTTTTGCAGATGACTGCTTGATCTTTATTCAAGCAAATGTCACTTCAGTTAACAACTTATTGAAGCTACTTCAAAACTTTAGCTCACATTCAGGACAGGTTATCAACTTTGAGAAAGTGTTGTTTACTTCAGCAAAAAAACCAAGCCAGATATTGCAGAGACCCTCAAACAGATCCTTGGAGTCAAAAGATTGAGATCTAAAGAGAAGTATTTAGGTTCACCTATCATCATTGGTCATTCAAAACATGAGTCCTTCAAAAGTATCAAAGAAAATTTTGAAAGAAGATTTAATGCTTGGTCTTCTATTTCTCTTTCACAGGCAGGCAGAGGCACAATGATTAAACATGTTCTCAATGTTGTTCTTATTTACCAAATGGGAACTTTTAAATTACTATCAAATCTCATTCAGCAACTTACAAGTATTAAGAGGAAATTCTTTTGGGGATATCATAACAGAATCCTACAGCTGGGATGAATGTTTGCAGACCCACTGAAATGGGTGGTCTAGCTTTTAGAGATCTGGAAAATCTTAATTTGGCTCTTCTCACCAAATTGGCTTGGAAAATATGCAGTGAACCTGACACTCTAATGGTCCAAACTCTCTCACGAAAATACTTCAAAACTGGAGATTTACTTCATCAATCTATCACTATTAAAAATTGCTCTTACACATGGAATCGAATTTCAGAACATTTAGAGATCGTTCGGCAGAATTATTTCATGGAAATTAACAATGGCAGGAAAAAAAAATCTGGAAAGACAGATGGATCCCTGGTATGACTCATCCTCCTACTCCTCAAAACGACTTTTTTAGGTTCTATGAATTTGTTGAAGAACTAATGGTCCCTGAATCTGCACAATGGAACATTTATCTTATCAATTATTTATTTGATACCGACACTTCCCTCAAAATTCAAGCACTTTATATAGATATCAGCAAAGAAGACTTCATGATATGGATGCATGCAAAAGATGGTCTTTCTCTGTGAAAAGCTTACAAAATGCTGTCTTACAATGATAAAGAAGTTCAAGTAGATGGAAGAACAATTGATAGGAAAGTTTGGAAAGCTCTCTGGAGTTGTAAAGCTGCTCTGAGGATTAAACTTTTCGCATGGAAACGTATAAGAGGTCTACATTCAACTAAATACAAGAGGGCAATGTTGAACAACAATCTTGAAGCTAACTGTGATATTTGCGGTTGTAATGAAGAAACAATAGAGCGTATCATCTTTAAATGTAGACATGCCAGAGCAGTCTGGAGGGGTATTAACATCAACATAGATGTAGTCAGAGCTAATTGTAACACAGTCTCTGAATGGGTTACTAGTTGGTTTTCTTCTTCTAATCACAATAAGGAAGAAAGATGGATTTATTCCCTTATGATCGGAGCTTGGATAATACGGAAGAATCGTTGCGATGCTGTTTTCCAGGGAGTTTCACTCAACCCTTTCAACACATTACACACATTATCATCTTGCCTCTCATATGCAAGAATTTTTTAATGATGTTTTAATAAGTACTAAATTATCTAGGTGGAAACCTCCATTAGAAAATATAGTAAAAATTCAATGTAGATGGCTCTTTGATCTTGATACTAACCAATTTGGAACTGGTATTGTTCTGCGTGATTTTACAGGTTGCTGCATCGGAACCAAAGGAACCTATGGAAATGGAACACTAAATCCAGAGGCTGTTGAGTGTATGACTATACGTGAGGCATTACAACGCGCAAAAAGCTTAAATCACACAAGGATACAGATAGAAGCAGACGTGAAGCTTGTTATACAATCCATAAATGGCCGTTCACTTGTCATTCTAGTTTTAATTTATGCATTTTTGATTATGTCAGTAGAGATGACAATCAATTGGCTGACGCGTTAGCTAAGTCAGCTAGAGAAGCAAAAATCTCAGCTGAACGTTTTAGTAATTTTGATTCTACTATTTGTAATCTCCTAACAGGAGATAAAAACTATATCCATTAATAATAAAAATTCTTTATAAAAAAAAAAGACTGTTGCTAGACTTCTAGTAATAAAGTTTTCAGAAATTGGAATTAAGTTAAGTGTTTTAATTCCTTTCATACATAAGCAAAAATTCAAACTCGTACATTCCCGCCATCTTTTGGACCTTTTTGTTTTCTTGGTAACTGCTTCAAGGACTTTCAAGTTATCGCCTTCAATGTGAACCATCCGAAGGTTTAGGTCGCGAATCCACTTAATTGTCGATGAAGTTTCTCTCTTCTCTAGCTCTTCTTTACTGTTTCTTGCGATATGGATGCACTTTTCTCCTGAGTAGGCACCTGTATGGTCAGAACAAGTTAGTGCTATGCCTAAATTATATTTGTACTAGTATCCATTATAACAACAAAATTTATTTTCATAGACAGAATGGTTGGTTTTAACGTATAATCCGACTTATAGATGTCTATCTCATCCACTTTTTCTAGGTGCCATTTACTTCTAGCATTATCCTTCACTAAGGTAGTAATACTATATTTAGTGATATATACATTTGGCCTGATTTTTCTAAACACTAGATCACATCTAGTTTTCTAAATAGCCCACATGATTGTTGCCATAGTTTCTGGCCAATTTAGAATTCCTTTGTCCCTAATGTCGGTTCTTGTAAACCAGTTGGTAACCATCCAAGAAATTGTACCTGGTTATTCAAAACAAAAGCAGGATTAAAACCAATACCAGAAAAATCTTAAAGTGAAATCACATTCCGTAAAGATATAGTTAAGAGATTCTTCCTGTTGTCCACACGTATGACACATCTTGTACGGTAGAATTCTTGTAATCCTCCCATTGAATGGTAGGATAGCATGAACACATTTATAAAGGAAAGTTTTAATCCTCTGTATTGTATTGAGATTCCACACCTTTTTCCAAAGATTTATGTCATTATGCTGCTCCAGCTGATCATTTGTTACAATCCGAGTATATAGGGACTTAGTGCTAAATTTCTCATTTGCTTCTAGATTCCACACTAATTTATCCTTCTCTCCTTCTGAAATTCCGATCTTACTGATTATCTCCACCACCTCCTTTCGAAAACAAGCTTCCAACACATTTGTATTCCATTTCCATCTGTCCCCAGTGCACTCTATTATCTCAGCAACATAAGTAACACTCTTTCTTTGTTCATTCAAAGGCTTAAGATACTGCATGTTATCTCAATACACCACCAATCCTCCAAAATTCTGATTTTTTCCCATTTCCCACCACCCAAATAGAGTTGTATACCTGATTTTTGGCATTTCTCAGTTGATGTTTTTCCAATCCCAAGATGCAGTTGCAGGACACACTATCTCGTTACTAAGGAAACTGTAGTACGGATAATACTTATGCTTCATTACCTGAGCCAACATAGCATATGGATCCTTTACAAGTCGCCAAGTGATCTTTACTAGCATTGCACTGTTGAAACTCCGAATATTAAGGAATCTCATTCCCCCTAACTCCTTTGGGATGCAAACTTTACCCCATGCTTTTGGATAGATTCCTCTAGTAACAGAAAAATCTTTTCCCAAAAAAAAATCTCGCTGAATGTTGTCAATCTTGTTTAAGACTCCAACTGGAATTCTAAAGCAGTTCATTTGATACATTGGAACAATTGTAGTATACGTATGAATTAAAGTAGATTTAGCAGCACATGACATATTCTTGGTTTTCCAAATTTGGAGATTTCTCTCAACTCTATCAATAACACTTTGAAAGGAAATTACTTTCGAAGTGTGTGTGAAAAGAGGCGACCCTAAATATTTATCATTCAACGAAATTCTACTAACTCCGAATATGTTCCTAACGGTATATATGGTATTCTGGTGAGAGTTGGTGCTAAAAAAGATGCCCGACTTCTCAAAGTTTATCAACTGACCTGCAACATTGCTAAAGTTAGTGAAGATTTTCAAAATGTTCTCGGCTTATGTACTAGTAGCTGAAGTTGTTTTCTTACTAAAGCTGTTTTTGGCATCAAATGTTGTGAAAGATGAGATCAGAAGTTCACTTCTTATTTTATTGTTTTGATAAGCATACATCCCTCATGAAAAAATTTCCTTCGGGAGGAAAGACGAGAGACAGCTGAATTTTGTCATCGCTGAGTGTAGATTTAAGAGTTAGGGACAACAAAAAATAAAAAAATGGGTAGCTGAATTTTGTACATCGCTGAGTGTAGATTTAAGAGTCGGGGACAAAAAAGAAAGGTAGTTAGCTCAGTTGGTCATCCTCGTTCTTCGAAACTTTGATGCGTTCCAGGAGGTTCCAGGTCTGCATCTCCGATGGCGCAATATTACAGATACTGACATGGAAGGCAGAGTTAGCTTGCCCCCTATCCCCTTCGGCTCCCTTGGCTAGTTCCTCATGAGGCTCGCTGGTAGGCTAGCACGACATCTTGTTCAACTAATGTAATAGTACGCAGTCGGAGCCTAACTTGTTAGGCGTCCAACTAGTTTCTTGTAATAATACACTTTATTACTATTATAAATATTATAACAAGCTAAGCCCCAACAACGTACTAGTACATTAGTTGAGCAGGTTGTTATGCTACTATTTATTTAATAGTAACAAATAAATAAATAATTGTAATTGTAGAGAATCTAACATCCTACATCTAGCATTCAAGATAAAGTTCATAAACAAAGTTAAGCAAAGAAAAGCACACATCAACCCCATAATTTACATTGTTCGACATGATTATCTACTTCCACGAGCTGAAAGATGATTCTTATTCAGTTATCTCGATCATAAGGCGTGGCTAAGCTAGTGAACACTCCAGAAAAACAATATACTTAGTCTCTCTACTTACTAACTCAAATTTTGAACCTAGCCGTCCTTCACTGCTTAGCCGCTTATTTATAGACTAGACATAAATGCAACGAAACTATGGTGTCAAACTGGTATATCAAAGTTGTTACTCTTCATCGGGAGATCAGGGTTAAGATCCCCTGGTACTTGATCCCTGATACTTCTAATTGTGTCTCCCGATGCATGGTGCCCGAAATTTCTCTTTATTCGCCCTGTACACGGATTTTCCCGACCCATTTTTTGAGTACCTTGCGAGCCTTCTTCCATTGGGTCCCATAACTTTTGAACTTCTGGTTGTCTTGTGCGTGCCGTGTCTGCACCATTTAATGCCTTGTCGCCTATTTCGAATTCAGTTGTTGATCTTTTTTTCTCCTTCCATGTGTCGCTTCTCCGATTAAATGTGGTGCATATCTCGACAATTACGTTTGAAGTTTGAACCTTCCTGCTTGGTATGCTGCTTCGCTCTGATTTTCCTTCCGTGCTTTATTTCTCAAAATGACGCAACGTGCCTCCATAATATTTTACCACCATATTTTTCCCTTTTCTTTCTACTCGTGCCATCAGCACGAGGAATAAACTGCTCGGATTCTAGGAACCGCTTCCACGTCCCCTTTACAAAGTCCTCCATTAACTCGCATTTATGACCTGTTCCCACTATGGCTGGTTCATTTTCTCCCTTGGCAGTTTCAACCATTTAAATAGAAGAGTTCAACAGTTAAACTTCATCTTTCTCACTGCAAATAAACTTATTTCCATTAAAGTTGTTCGATATTCTTTGCACAGTTTTTTTTTCTAACTCAATTCCCTGACTTTGTTTTCTCGCTGCTGCAATCGTCATCGTCTTACGTCACCAATGTTATCGTCATATCATCGTCACCATCATCATCCATGTGATCATCATCTTCGTCGAGAATGGCAGAGAAAAGTTCATTAAGTCCTTCAATGACTGTGAAGAGGTGTGTAACTTATTCATTTTCAGGTGAAGAATATTTTCCCTCTTGATTCCATGTTTCAACCGTTGATCCTTCACTATATGATCAGAATATGCTTGATTCTATTTTTTCATGATTATGCACTCCTGATTGTAGGAGCGAAAAGAAGGCTACCTCCAATTCTTCAAACCTTACTGATTCTCAATTCATAGATCCGATCATTGAAAGGTGATTACAACCTTCATGATCTCGAGATTGAACTTCTATCGGGACAGAAAGGTGGTATGGATAAGGAGAAGTTTACTGCGTTTCCTCACTCGCCCGATGCTACTATCATCACCAAAGGTCAGCCCGAGGTCGGACTGATCAAACTGCCTCTGTATCACTCTCCCGACCTTCCGCCTACGAAATCATGCTTAGCTCAACGCGACTCGTGCTCTTGGTTAATGGAATGGGAACATCCTTCGCATCACGGCTGAATGGGAGAGGAAGAAAAGTGATCCAAATTTTCTTCCATACATTCATGATCCACGGGAAATAAATTGTTCCTAATGTTATTCACATTCCAAATACACATAGCATTATAAGCATTATTAACTGAAATATTGATCTTTCCTATCAGATGTTCATATTAGTGTATCTTCTCCAACAAAAACAACAAACATGTTTGAAGTGACGAGGGTACCAAGTACACCACCATCTTTTCGATATCAACCTATTCAAGACTCACCTTGTGTGATATAATATAGACCGAAACTGTCAAGGATGTAAGTTCGAAGCCGAACCAAATTATGGGATCAAACCAAGTGTTTGATTAACGTACTAGTGTATTTACTTTAATTACAAAGACATAGAAATATAACACAGAAGTAAAGTAAATCAGTCGATATAAGACTTTGTTAACTAGCTAGGAAACCGCAAATGCAGAAAAACCCCGGGACCTAGACAAATTTTGAATACTCTTAGAACTAAGCCGTTATCCAAAGAGTACAACCAACTTCATAATAGTTGAGACCAACTAAACTAACTCCAAGTTACTTAGTTCCTTCAGTGACCCTGCACCTACTATGAATCTGGTATACCCACGTGAATCCTAAGATAGAGTCCATTATCTTAAGTTGCTTCACTTGCTGTGAAGATTTCTATCACTCAACACCTTTGGATCGTAATCCGAAATAGTAAAGGACTACTATGTTTTAGTAATCATTCTATCAATCTCAAGAAATTAATCAGAGATGTATGTTGAGTCACAAAGGTTCTTCCCATTTAAATAATGTGAATTCCTTTGTATCGGTTAGATCAACTAAGATCAATATTACCGAAATAATCAATCTTAGTTTACAAACTATCAAAGCAGATCTCAAAAAGAAATACCAAAAGATAAATTTTTGATCTATACAACAAGCTATAAAAGGTCTATCAAGATAAACGAGCTCGTAAGATCCTAGTCAAACAAGTGTGCACGAAGTATCACAAAGATTAGAATACCAATAAGAAAATCTTCTAGTCTAAAAATCTCCAGTCTCCGAAGTACCTTCACAAACAACTTGACTTCACTTATGATCTGTCACGCACATAACGGAGTCTGTCGACAATGGATGATCACAAGTCATATATTCAGATCTAGATGCAATAGAGCAAGTCTGAAATCGGTGATCCTTGAACTAGTTCGAGTGACCTTATATTAGAAGATAAGGATCACAGAATAAACAAACTAGATCTATCAAGGTTCAACACAGTGTTACTCAATCAGATGAATAATCAAAAACCAAATAACAATACAATCTGGTTTACCATCAATAGTACTTCTAGACGCTTCTTGATCCCAAAGAAGTCTTTAAATAAAGCGCAAGTAAGAGATTTCACCTAATCGGGATATTCTCCTCTCCAGTGAGTGTTATGAGAATATTGCTAGTGGGCTCCCTCACACTAAACATGAAGTTATGTGTTTTACGGGTAAATTTGCAAGAAACACAAACTTCATTATTTATAATGACCAAGGTAGTTTGGACATCAAAGAATTATGAAATCTGAAAATATAAAAGATAAGCAATACATGCCTAATTTTGGTTTTGTAGATATTCCAACTGTTATCCCACTAATATACCGAAATATTATGATGACAACTCAATATTATCTAGTATAATAAATATCCTTTACTAATATAGAAACCAGAAATGTGCTCATCTACTGGGATATGAATGGCGTTAAATTCCGAATATCAAAAAAGACTCAATGGAATATTTCTGTTTGGGATCTCACCTTGAGTATCAAGGAAAATACTTGATTGTTAAGTAATAAGGGTTAACACATGTTCAAAATATTATGCCGAAATTATGAACTTTCCATATTAACAGAAATATATTTCCGATAACTATCCAAACCCTAAGTTTATCGCGAAATTGTAAAAATATTTTATTGGTTAATCAAGGACTCGATCCATCTAGAGATACTTGTGAAGGGATCTGTCCTTCTTGAGATCCTTGGGACCGGTCCTAGAAGAAATCCTTCCTTAAGGGATTGGTCATACTAGAGATCCTAAGGATCGCTCCTAGTAGAGTTCCTTGTTTAAGAGTTCGTCCTTAGAATAGTTCATTTGATTCCTTTCAAATAAGAAACAAGTTTCGCAAGTCTACTTCCTTAAACTCATGTAGTTAAACACAGTTTTCTAGAGTATATAATCAACTCGACTTACAAAGATAGTGTTATATCGCATCTACGAAGTTCAAAAGATAAATGTTATACTTCATAATCCAATATACCAAAGTTGTGCAAAACAACTAGTATATACTTCCTTGACAGTTTGATCATAATGGAATGATCAAGTCACAGTAATACTAAAGATATATATAACATTTTGCACAACTTTGGTATATTGGGTCACGAAGTATAACATTTATCTTTTGAACTTCGTAGATGCGATATAACACTATCTTTGTAACACTATATATATATATATATATATACTATACTTTGTATATTATGTTGTCAATCTAAACAATTTTAGAGAAACATAAATAGAAATGGAAACAAGTCAAGTCCGTATTACTAACCTCGAACAGAAGGATGATATGTACGTTGATGCCGATACGTCTTCAAGTTCTTCAAAGTAACACGATCTTGTTTCAACAATTCTAATGTTCGTAGTCTAAAATAACGAAGTTGACTCTAGCAATCTAATCAAACATCTTCGAGTTTTGGGGCTAAAATATGACAACCAAACTTAAGATACCAACACTTGGTGGGTTCAACTGAGCAATGCTCTAACAATGTCTAGAATCCTCTTGGTACAATCCTGACAGAAAATATTGTTTACCAGATTCGTATTCCATTATTATGAAAATATCACAAATTAAAGAGACACGAGAAAGGTTAAGTAAACCTTTCATAATCCTTACATCATATAGGTAGTTTGGTTACCAGATTCGTATTCCATTTTAATTCTACTAGCTTGGTTCGGTGTTTTACCCCTCCAGTTGATAAGCTTAGAATCAAAATATTGAATAATAAAAGCAAAATAAAGAGTTTTTCTTTTGTCCTAAAAGCAGAGAAACGCTAAAGTACTTTTCAGAATCCTTAGTCATAATCATGTTTAAAACCTTTTCTAAATCTAAACACGCACCTTCGCTAAGATTAGATCTATTAAAGTTCAAAAGATGACTTACACAGTGACCAAATATATGTACAACTTTAAGGATACCTCTCACATTTTGCATATAAGTCTCAATGGACATATATATCATATGCAAACAATACATAAGAAAAATATGAGCCCTTTTAGCATCCTCAACTCATCTAATAATCCTATTACACTCAGAATTCAACAAGCTCCTTGAAATAAATTCCATATCTCTTATAAAGAGGTAAAGGGACAGAGGGTATCCTTGTCTAATCTCTATAGTTGATGCAAATTTCTAACAAGGGGAACCATTCAAAAAAATAAAAATATCAATAGTAAATGGACATTGATTTATAAGACTAAAAAGTTTGTCATTGAAATCAAAGTTTCTTAAAATGCCGAGCAATCCCATTTAAGTATATCAAAAGCTTTTGACATATCAAGTTTTAATGTTGTAGTGCCACTAAATCTCTCTTTATGCTTCACGGTATGAATCCTTTCATGAACAATAATGATATTATCATGAATTGACCGAATAGGGACTAGGGTAGCATGATAGGGAGAAATAAGCGTATTCAGAAGAGGATTAATTAGTCTTATTAGCTATGATTTTACACACAAACCTATAGGTCTATGTCTACAGGAAACTCAACATTATTATTCTTAGAAAGAACGGAAATGTATGTTCAATTTATCTGCCTAGCCATAAATTCAGTAGTATTTTTTTTAAACCATATCCATCTATTATATCCTTACCCACAAGATGCCATTGAGCTTGATAAAAATCCATCTTAGAACCCATCTGGACCTGGTGAACTCCAAGTTGGCATTTTTTTAACCACAACAAAAATCTCTTCACTAGGAGAAACACTAACTTTAAAAAAAAAATCATCATCATTACAAGCAAAGGAATATAAAAAAAATTATAATCAATAATAGAAGGATTGGAAGTACAACTAACATTCCTCAAATGAGAAGTGAGTAATGTCTCCTCTATCCTTACACCAATTATCATTTGAATCACCTAGGACATCTACGTTATTCCTAAAATTATTTTATTAGCTAAGGAATGAATATACTTGTCACTAAGTTTTTGTTTATAAATCTTACTCTGGATGCAGAACCACTTGTCTAATTCCTTAGTAAGAAAAATAACTCTAGCATGTTGAGTAGCAGAAACTAGCTCACATTGAGTACTCTGAATTTGGGCTTGTACCTATTAGTGTTCATTTGAATGTCTCCAAACTCCACTTTATTTCCTTGAGACAAGTCTAATCTTAGCATTATGTAGTAGTTTATTCAGTTTATAACTAACTTAAACTAATTCTAGAATGCAAATGTTATGTATACCGTGAAGAGAGATAAGAGAAAGGCACTGCATGTGAATAGGTAGCTTATGTCTCTGTGGTAAATAAGTGTTGGTTGCCACATGGAGTGACTTTTCATGTGACTCTTCCAAAATGACATGACCTTCTATGAAGTTCTTTTTTAAGAGTCGCCAACATTCATGATTCATTCTTAAAACAAGAAAAACACAACACAATTGGTTTTTTAGCTCTAATTGTAGTTATAATAGTGGGAGAAATCAATGCAAAGTTTGATTCGTTGTTTCCTTGAATTTGGAGTTTCTTTTGCGAGCGGAAGAAATACCGTTATTTCTGGCAAAACGTATCTTAAGTAAGATCATTAGCACCATATTTAGGAAAATTTCGTTGTATATGAATTACTTGATAATTTTTCTTGTTGTTTTACTAATTCTGAATATATAATTGTCTGAATTGCTTAAACTGAGTTTCTTTGACTTTCGTAATTCTATTCAATATAGGTTGCCACATAATGGCATTTAGAAGAATCAAAATAATGACATAGTTATTAGACAAAATCTATATGTTATATTGACGGAAACAAAACATTGCTTGGAAAATTACTATAATAATCCCGTTAAGGTCTACTAATGCAACTTTAACCGCCTAAGGTGCACCCGGTAAGATGCTTGTACCTCTGAAAGATAAAATAAAAAAGGAGATCCATTAAGAAGTATAGAAATTCTAGAAGCATAATTAAAGAACACCAACTCTATGAAAAACACATATGTTTTCTGCCATGGTAAAAATCCATTATACCCTGTCAAAGGCTTTAGATATGTCTAACTTTAAAGCCAACAAACCCTCCTTCCCTTTTTTCAATTTTATTATAAACATAATTTTATGTGCCAAAGTTACAATCAGACATCTGTCTGCCTGGCGCATAAGCATCTTGCAAAGGGGAAATAATTTTCTTCATTAGAATTTTCA
The DNA here is from genome assembly GCF_003573695.1 of Papaver somniferum. NCBI lineage: Eukaryota > Viridiplantae > Streptophyta > Magnoliopsida > Ranunculales > Papaveraceae > Papaver > Papaver somniferum. Next base: position 104,891,208 of record NC_039365.1, read on the forward strand.
TTATACTAACTATCAGGGTGGGAATTAGCTTGTAAGTAGTACTGCATAAAGCAATGGGTCTGAGTTTCGAAGGAGTTTGAAGATTCTTAGCCTTTGGAATTAAAATAAGGTTTATTTCACAAAGTTGCTTGAACATAAAACCACTAGCAAAAAAAGATTCGAACATAATTAGTATGATAACACCAACTATGCTCCAATGAGTTTGATATATCCGGGTGGTAATTTATCAGGCCCATGAACCTTTTTTATTTACACGTTGTTTGAGGTGTTACGAACAAGATATAAGATTGAGTGATCTTGTCACTTTTTTTTTGTTAAAGAGCAAGGGCTATGGAATAATATGTTTCTACATACAATCTTTTCAAGATACAATAAAAAAGAGTTGACGTAGGTTAAGACCGACTACAAGATTTATTTATTTTTTTGATAAACAAAGAACCTTTTCATTAATAGAAATTTGCGGTTATAATGAGTTTAATATCGAAAATAAGAGAATACAAAGTAACAAGAACATACCATAAAAGTACAATACCTAGAAATCCGACAAGAGAAAGAGAAGGATTACCGTAATAGGACGAATACAAGTATGAATAAGATCCGATAAAATCGGAGGAAGAATGGTTTTTCTCGAAATTAAATCCCAACCATTTAGTTTTTTTTTATTCTTTAGAAAGATATGCTCCTAAAATATGATTGATTTGCTCAAATCTCTTGTAACTAGTGATGAAGCTTCCGTCGTTACAGAAATCACCGATGAAGATGAAGATTTCGTCGTTGGAGAGCATCATTATCGATCTTAGAACCCAACCCAATAACTAAGAATCACCATTAGATCGAAGATAAACCTCAAAAGAGTAGGTAAAACCACCATAATGGTGTAGATAAGTAGAAAACATAAATTAAGCTAAAACTAATAACTAATCTAGAAAACAAAAAATAATGAAGAAATCTGCTCAGATACAGTCCAATATGGACCAAATCTGAGCAGAAAATGATTGTTCTTGCTGGTTTTGTTGAAGAAGAAGAAGGAGGAGGAGGAGTGAGATATAGGAGATTTTTTATTAAACAGTGGTGCCACGTAGGGTTAAATACATACTAAAAAAAATTTCTTGAGTGGCTGATTTTTTTTTGCCGCCAACAAGAAAAATAAATTAATCCTAGGTAGGCCAACTCTTATGGAGTCGGGAAGCGGTGAGTTAAACAACGGTGTCATGTAAGGAAGGAGGAAAATAGAATTAGCCGAGACTTATTTCCTCGCCCTATAGCGTTTTATTTATATAAAATACTGAAAGTAGGGTCAAATAGGATCACGAGATGATTGATTCCTCATTCAACAACATTTTATTTATATAAAATACTGAAAGTGGGGCAAAAATTGAAAATAATATATTAGATTTTCTTTTATAGAAATTAAATAAGAGAGGATATGATTTCGTGTTTAAACTTTTTTAGGCGAAGTTGGTTGTGTGAATCTTCCCTCACACCTTTCCTGCATTCGGGGGATGTTGGAGGGAACCGTAGCTACCCCATTGTTTTGGGTCACTATCATTCTACTTTCCTTCTCCACTAGACTCAGTCTTAGATGGCTTGGGGTTGACCGAGGAAAATTTCCATAAGGGTTTTACAAATTTTCCTTACTTCACTTAAGTTGTTGCCCTACTGAGTTTAGGAAAAAGGAGGTTGTGTACTCGAATAATGGGAGAAAATGTGGTCAATAAAATCCTAATGGCCATAGCCCTTTGTTGATGTTTTTATCTCAGGGTTAAATTTGTAAAACCTTGCATCTGATGTGCCGTCACTCTGTGAGGAAACAGAGCCATGAGTGTCAACCTCTCTTATGGCACGTTTATTGAGTCGTTCAATATACTTACATGAAATTTATCCAGACTGGCGCATGTAGCAATAATTCCAGGCATTCTGTAAATTTTGGCACCTTGCCTACACTCAATTAATATAAGTTTCTTTGAATGCTTTCTGTGCTATGTTCCCCGGATGAACCCTTAATATTGATATGGAATGACAATTTGTGTTCACTCGCAGCAGAGTAGCACGAATTTCCAAATATCAAGGAAAAGGTCTTTGCATAAGGTATTCAATCAGAAAGCATGCTGCTCTCTGGAAACGAACTTAAAAGAACTCTGTGTCAACACATATAATTCAATCAATTATCCTGACTAATTTGCAAAAGTTAGGGTTTTGCGCCTTGCGCAGTATATCAGACCTTGCTTGTCGAAATTAAGCCTAGGAAAACTAGGTAATTAATCCGCCATGGATTAGCAGATGCAAAATCTTGCCCAGAATCAGAAAACAAGGAGCCGCAGGATAGGAGCAGCAACAAAGAGAGGCGTGGCCATGCCTTAGGCCAACCAGCACCATTTTCCATTGGCCCACGCCCCATCCTAAACCGGCCCTATTTCCCTCGACCAATCAGGTCGCCTTAAACTCGCTACACGCACATAAGTTGTGGCTGGGCCCATACTTGTCGACCCTATTTCCCGTCGACCAATCAGGTCGCACTAAACCTGCCACGCGCACCAAAAGGGTGTCCACGCCCATGCTTACCCGGCTTCTTGCTTTCATTGACCAATCAGGTTGTTCTAAACCTTCCACAGCTTTAAAAAGGGTGGAAATTGTGTCAAAAGGTTACCCTACCAAGTTGGCTTCCCAAAACCATGCCAACATGCTAACGGCATGTCAAACATGTCGAAAACAAACATGACAGGCGCACATGCCAAACGCGCATGCCAGGCGCACATGCCAAACGACATGCAAAACGCGCATGCCAGGTGCACATGCCAAACGGCATGCAAAACGCGCATGCCAGGCGCACATGCCAAACGGCATGCAAAACGCGCATGTCAGGCGCACATGCCAAACTGCATGCCAAACATACCAAAAGCATGCCAATCGCACACGCCAAACAGGCATGCCAAGTGCACATGCCAAACGTGTCACCCACCGCATACTACATGCCATATACGCTAATTAGGGTTTCGACATGCCAAACCCTAATTTAGGCAAAGTTTTCGTGCCAACCGAGCCAAACAATGTTCCACAGAACATGGGGATCAACGTGGCCATTAAAAATGATGTTGCCACACCACGTTTGAATCTAACACCAATGTGCCAAAAATCCAGCGGTCATGGATACGCCAGGCGCCACTTGCACCATTGTTCCGCTGGCATGCACAAACTATGCCATCCATGCCGCAGTGCCACTGGCATGCACTAAAGGCGCCACTGTGCCATTATCAGGCGCCAACGGAAGGTAGCCACAATCAACGCCTACCCTTCCCCATGAAATGCAATCTCAGCCATCCAAGTTTGCCACCAAACTAATATACTTGTGGCAACTTTTAGGCGACCAGCCGCCTAAATCCCGTGGCCATGGCTACGCCAGGCGCCACTTACACCATCATGCCGCTGGCATGCACAAACTATGCCAGCCATGCCGCAATGCCGCCGGCATGCACTAAAGGCGCCATTGTGCCATTATCAGGCGCCAATAGAAGGTACCATAATCAATGGCTACCCTTCCTCATGAGATGCAATCTCAGCCAAGACTTGTGGCAAGTTTCAGGCGGCCAGCCAAGACGAGTCTAATAGCATCACATGCTATTTTCCTGCGGCAAGGCTCGTGATTTTGACTTGCCAAAGTGCTACATGTTTTCCACAAAGAACACTCGAGACATCTAACATGTCACAAACTGGGGGATACTCATCAGAGTATTGGTCTGGCGGTTTACAGCGTGCGGCGTGCAATACGCCCGTTACAAGAAAGTGTCATGAAGAAGGGCGGTTAGTAATGGCAAGAAGTAATGGTGTAAACGTTTCCTTCATCATGGAAGCATAAATTCTGACGTTACACGTTACTCCACTCTTCCACCACTCAATCGTTTCCACTTCCTACGAGATCCGGGTACGTTTTATTATGACTTGTACAAATAGGTTTCACCTATTTCCACCAAACAACAAGTTTTGGTCGGAAATCACCTGATAGCTTCCTATTCTGCTAGCCAGTTCTACTTTCTGATACAAGTCGTAAACAACCACACCTTCAGAATCAACGATTCTGGTCTCAACACTTTCTTCGCTTCCCTCCCTAAGACCAACCCTTCTCCTTCACTTTGTGACCGAAGCAAGCCTGGAACGTCCATTTCTTGGTTTAGGCCAGGATTGTACAGATTGATCTCTCGAATCAAAAATATTCCCATGCAGTGCATTGTTTAGGGTCTAGACTCGTTTCTCATCCACACACCGAAAATTACCAAAACCGGTAGAAACAATTTTCACCCACAAACACCCTTGCTCTAAACAAAATTCTCCCTCCATTTCAAGAAGATAAGTAAGTGCAAAGAATAAGAATAAAATTGAAGCACCAATGACCAGTATGAATATGTTTTTCCCAGATAAGACATAAACTGTGACGGTCATAGAGGATACAAGTTTATGTATTCAACTGCCAAATTTATTTGCACTTGACTCGCTGCACCAGCTTATGAACCGATGTCAAAGAAGACAAAAAGGCGAGTATAATCAACCTTCCTTCTCGAAATCAATATACGTATCTTTGATCTGATCTCCCAGAAACAAACTCAATTGTCATTTATATTTCTCAATGGTTAATTGTGATGCTAATGCTCGAGCAGTGCAAATTTCCCCTCTAGTTGGTCTATGCCCGCCAACTGTAGAAAGAACGTTAACTCCTACCGGATTGAATTGCCCACCGCACACATTTGATTGCCGGATGTACAGGTATCACGCTTTGACCAAGGTAGCATTAGCATACCTCTCCAGAATTGCATAATGAACGAAAAGAAGGGGGAGTAGATTCGAGAAAGCCCAAGCCACACATGCATACACATAGTGGTGGTTTTTTATTTATTTTTATTTTTTTTCCCATTTCTTTCCTTTCACCTTCTTTTCTGCTATCCTTTATTTATTTTGGTCGGACTACATGATAACACTTGTACTCTGATGGTTGCACAAAATTTTAGAAGCACGAGGGCCGCAAAAGTTTGTTTTACAGATTACAACGAAGCGTAGTAGGTCAATGGTACCACTTAGGTCTAAATTCCTCCTCCATCTCAGTCAGCTCTCGGTACTCGTACCACTCTCCTCCAGCCTTGGTGACAGGAATGGGAGGCCGCACAAATATCTCAACAGGCTTGGGGACATGAACAGCCAAATGTAACTCTTCTGCATTGTCCACAGAACTCATTGAGCTAGATATCTCTTGCAGATTGGTTATCGCCTCGACTGCTATCCATCCTAAACCCGAGATAGCAACATCACAAGCAGGCCTGTCCGAGCAAAGAGAGACGATGAAACTCAGTTGAAACTCCAAAAAAATGATCAAAATAATAGAATAAAACAAGGCACTCTGAAAGATAATCTAATATTTTGATTCGACGATACATTTCAAAATAATATCTGTTTTGAGGAGACTGGTACCAAAATGGGAATATGGTTCCCAGGTGAAAGCCTCTATACTTTTTTGAAGCAATGGCCTTATAGTACAAAGTATAGACTTGCCGCATTTGGGTGTCAAAACAGGAGATATTAAGTCACGACTGATTAGTAGAGAGGGAGCAGATTACCTCTTTGGGTCTTCGAATCTTATTTGCAATTGCCGCACTGATTGAAGCCCTTCCCATTCTGTTATTTGATTGCCAGTTGGAGGCTTCAACAAAACTCCAATTTCTCTCTGCAAAAAAGAACAATTAATATCATAATTGCCATAAGGGAACAAGCACAAAGACTGCAGTAACAGCGAGGCTACTGAAATGTGAAATAACTTCTTTTTGAAACATTACAACCCAAAACTGCAAGGCTACAGAAATGTGAAATAACTTCTTTTGAAACACTACAGCCCAAAAACTAGGTCTCCCCAGGATCAATAACAAGAAGTTTAGAATTCAATTATTATCGGTTTATTGTCTTTGTTTTTGCAAAATTAACCAATAGAAAAGAAAAGGTTGTGAAAACCTCAAAAAAAATATTCATTTTTGTGAGTGAGAGGGGGGTGACATGGATACTTGCTTCAAATAAAAACATGAGAGCAGGAATATTACTCGATAAAAGTCATCTGCTTCAATAGTTGGAACCATATGAATTGGCAGTGCCTTCGGTCCGTAGAATGTTAAGCGTGTAGATGGAAGAACCTGCACATTCGTGCACAATCAGATTTAAGCCATGGAAAATTGTCCAGCGCCAACAGAAACATCCTGAACATCACTCTGGAACTTGGATTATAAAGTGGACCTTTAGTACATCAACTCTGACAAGACCACCCCAAAAAATGGAAAACCCATTCAAGTCATTAATTTCTTCTGCTTTGCTTGATGTTATCCCACCAGAAGGTACCTGAAAGTTAAAACACAGTCAATGAAGAAAATACTAAAACGAAGGTTCACAATGTCATTCTTAAGAATTTATGCCATTAGAACATTTACAGGAAATGATTGGCCTCTTAGACGACTTTGAGGAGCGAGGGCAGGAAGATCTACTGAATGAACAACTGCTGCTTGCCTATGGTGAAGATGCACTCCAGGTGTGTCGAACAATTTCTGACAGACATTAAGCAGACACTATTTCAATTTGGGAAAAGACCTCGTAATGCAGATAGAAGATAATGAACCTTAACTGATTAACAGAGTTGATATTCTGATTATCAACTTCACAGAACTACAAGAACTGTTTCAGGAAACAAAGAAGTGCGGAAAAAAAAAATTACTCACAAAAAATACAGACTAAGAAATATACAAACACTGTAAGAAACAGAAAATGCTTAACATACCCCACCTCCAATGAAAGCATCAATCTCGATTGGACCTAAGGTAGTTCCAGGGACAGCAGATTGAATTGGTTTATATCTCCGTGCCACAGCCGCTATGGGATCCTTTTGAGACATCGTCTCTGATGTTGACGAAAACAAGTATTCAGTCTATTTAAAACATGCGGACAAACATTAAAAGTCCTATGTCACAGAGTGAACAAGAACGAAAAAATCAAACTCCCCGTTGTACAGGGAAAATCAGTAGCTATGGTTTTACACATTTTTCGAATCACGGACATGCTTGTGAAAGAGATGGAGTTGACTTGTGTGGTTGGATTATCAGTGAAGTTAATCTGCTCACTACAGATAATAACTACTGATAATCAGCTAATTGTGGAGATTGCAAAAACTAAAGAAGAATTATCTCCCTACAAAGAAACAGCAAGATCGATTCACTGCGATCTCCAACTCATAATTGACATCTAATAGGTGAAAGCAGTAAATAGAGGCGTGCGAAGAATTTCAACGCCTCATTTATAAGCCTGGATTTAAATGAACTCCATTAGGAGGTAAAACTCTACAATAGCAAAAAAGAAGGTCAAGATAGCATCTCAATTTTAGCAAACTGATATGTGAACTTCTATGGAATAATTAACTGAACAGCGTTGGACGATTAGTCAAATTTTACTGATGGGATCATGATAATTGTTAAGTTCGTTAATCTTGTTATTATTTCATGCTTCATCACCATTTAACTTTCTTCTAAATTTGTTACAGGCACCATCATGGGATATCGATAAACGCATAAATAACAATAGAACTATCTAATTCATGAGTAGTAAACAAATAATACACAAACATTCCTTAACCAGTTAAATTAACCTTGAGAAAAGGATAGAAATTCAAGACACAATAACCATAACTTACTCAATAGAGCATTGATGAAGGCAGATTTTCCGACATTAGCTGCCCCCTACATGCATAACCAAGAAAGTAGTGCTTCTTAGTATTTAGCAAATACAAAAAAAAATAAGAAAACTAAAAGATGGTGAACACTAAAATCTTTAAAGAGAATAAATCCATGGGAAGAATTTTAAGCTAGGGAAACAAATTGTAAAGTAACAAAGAAAAAGGGTCACAAATTTAGAAGCATTGGTCAATGGGAACTCCAGAAACCTAACCTACTTGGCAACCATAAAGTCACACTAACCACAAGTATGAGCAGGAAATTTTATTTTACAAAATACAGAAGAACCTGAGATACTAGGAGAAAAGAATGCTGCTGAACCGCAGTTATAAATCTCCCCAAACTCTAGAATGTGAAGTAAGTCTAAACACTCAAAGCAACTAATTAGTAGATTCATTCGTTAGCATATCTCAAAACTTCAAACCAGATTACCTTCTATCTAAATACTCTCAGACACAACCACCACGGTCTAGCATATCTTGAACTTATGTTTTTTTGCTTTAGTCCTGGTCAGACCCTAGGCAATTAGATCTACATATTTTTCTACTAAGCGTGCGTGACAAATTGTTCACTATATCTGTGATAAATTAAGAAAGCAATAATGTACTTTCGGCAGTTGGAATATAATATTCAAACGCAGACAATTATTATCCTCATCTTAAGAAAATGTAAATGAAGCAAATAATACAATAATGCAACAACGCTGTAACAAATTAGATTGGCAACAACTGCAATTCAACAGCCTACTCTTCAAGCATTTGAAGTTCAGGTTTACTGACCAAAATATAAACATCCCGCCCCTGCACAAGAAATAGAATCGCCTTTAAGAACTTATTTCACAGTACATTACATATTGCTAACCGAAGACCTACTAAAACTAAATCAATATATTAAGAAAAATTCATACACAATGATTGTTGGTAATGATATGACATGCTGAAGTACAAGAACGAACCCTGTGGGTCTTAAACATGTGAAACATATTGTCCCAGGTGAAAGCTAAAAGCTAAAATCCATAGAGCGGTCGAACTAATATCTTATGGTAAGAAAAAATGGTGCTATCCGGTTGTAATAAATCAAACAAAATCCAAAAACCACATTCAGTTTGTAGCTTTTACCAGCTGAAAGATTCTGGTTGTTCTGTAGAGAGTTAACCAACCGCTCAAATCCGTTTTTTATTCAGGGTCCTATCAAGGATTGCAAGAAATACCCCACAGGTTTTAGTTTTTCTATTGGTTCTGAATCTCTGATCCATGGAAATCAATATAACTACTTATCATTCTATGGTCTTCTAATTAGGAAACAAACTTACAGGTACAGTGTGAAGCACTAAGATCAAAGTAGACAACTATACCTTCCTCTCGGCTTGAATCTGAGCTATAACTCCAGAAACTCCAGCCAAAGACTTTGAGCTGGTCATGTGAACACTAAGAACGCTGCAACATAACACACTATAATGAGATGAAATAATTCTACCATGTCTGAGCCTTTTGATACATGTTGATCATAATATGAATAAGATCTAAAGTTGGCTACATCAATTTTCTGGCTGTTGGTTGCCTAAATTATTTGCATCGTATGAAGCAGACTTTGAAACCGATGGTCTAATTTTGTACCACGACCTCACGGTATCGAGGGTGAGCATACACGAGTTTTAAAGTTAAAAATCTAGCAAATTTCCAATTGTAAAAATGTTTAAATAGCCCTTCCATGTTAACTTTCTCAGACTCATGAAAATATACAACAAAATAGGAGATGAGAAGGGGGCATTGTAAGCATCACAAAAAGCATTTGGTACTTACTTGAGCTTCTTTTTTGTTGTGGCCTCTACAACCCAATCACCAACACAATTAAGATCAGTTCCTTTTGGGAGAAGATCAACCTTGAAAAGAGTGAAAGAGAAGTTCTTAGTAAAGCCAATGAGTACAGGAGAGGAAATCGATAAGAGCATAACGGTAATGTTACAAAGAATTGTTACCTTAGTTATAACTAATATAATTGGATTTGCACCAGCAAGATCACGTATGCGTGCCAAAAAACTGCCATTGAAATCAACAATATCAACCTGCATGTGATAATCAAAAAGCAAAAGACAGGTACATTAATGACAATCCGACCTTCCTTAACAGTATCAACTTTCTTTTATACTCTTAATGTTTTAATTTTCTGCAAATATGCAGCAACCAATACGGTTCCACAAATTTAACAAGTCGATGAAAGTACTAAACCATGACACATACCCAAAAAATAGCCAACCATCAGTCCATCACTATAACTTAACATACATCCAAAAAAGAAACACGAACAGAAGTTTCTATAAATAACTCACTGAATTTAATGACTCTAATCAGACCTTTAGATAATACTATAGCTATCTAAGTGAAGCCGGTGTACATTTCATTAGTGTACAAATCAACTAAACGAAAAAAAAATGATACTTAAACAGTCTCCTATGAATCTGTAACATTCAAAAGCTTCTTGCACATATATACCATACTCAGAAAATAATGTAAACAATAAGACTGGATACACATACCAATTTGACTATCAATGCTTTCTCATACCGCAAATGAGATAATTTATTACGAAGTTCTTCTGCGGAAACAAACTGTTTACCACCAGAATAACCACCATTTCCACCAACAGCAGTTATCATATGTCCATGTGATAATAACTTACACCTTCCACATAATACTGTCTTTAGCTGGCGATGCCTCTTCTTCTGCAAACCACACCAGCACTCATCATCATAGACCTATACCATAACTCTCAAAAGCCCCCAATCATAAAACATTAATAAAACCCTAACTGAAAAAGGGTGAGAGAGAGTACCAATTCGTAAGTTTGCAATTCAACATAACCAGGAGCATCAACTTCTGAAGTTTGTAACGGAGCGCCACAGCCGTAGCAACTAGCAATAGAAACTGCAGAAACCTTTGGTTTTTCTCTTCTCTTTTTCTGCCTTAGTTTCTTTTCAATAGAAAGAACTATGGCAGCATCAGCCATGGATTTTTGACGGGAGAAGAATAAGTCACCACGTGTTGGGGCAGCGGCACCTTCGCCATCAATTTCTACTGATACTTGTTCGGTTGCGCCTACTTTTTGTTGTTGTTGTGTTGGATTTCGTGAATCAGTAATTTTACAGAAAATTTGAGTTCGATTGAATTTGAAAGGGAAGTTAGGGTTAGGGTTTGAGAGCTTCTGAGGAGATAGGGTGGAGAAAGAAGAGAATGAAGAAATGGAGAATGAGGGTGAGAGGAGAGATTTGGGCGCCATTTTTGGCCGTTGAAGCATATTTCTTTTCAAGTTCTTCTTCAGATAAGGAGCGAAGCCCTTCTGAGTTCACCCAGTCAATTTGGAACCGCTACTCCCGGATTAATCATTGACAAGGGGACGGAGCGGCGGAGCCCATCCTCCGTTGCCAGTGGCTGGTTAAACTTGTCTTTAAGCATTACCTTCGGAAGCCGGTGTCATTCTAGTACAGTGGTAAAGTTATTGGATGATGATACCAATGACTTGAGTTCGAAACTCGCCAGCATCAAATTCTTTACCGATCAAAAAGAACATTACCTTCGGAAAAAAAATTAAGCATGAGATTTATTTATACTAAAATGTGACTACACAAGGGTAAATTATATCAGTATAGTCAAATGTTACAATTTAGCTTAAGAATGATGGTGTTGTGTGGTCCTTTATCCAGACGCATAAGGGGTACGAAAGGGTACGTGGTGGATTTGGGGTACGACCTCATAATTGCAAATACCTTCTTCCAGAAAAGCGACATCATTTCCAGGTACCAAACGTAAAGCTGACAAATGTTTGACCAAACACTAATTCTGGACAAAAACCTAAGTACCAAAAACCAAATAACCCTGAATTGTTTCAGAATTTTTTTTTAAGCATGAGATTTATTTATATTACTAAACTGCGACTACACAAGGGTAAGTTATATCCGTAGAGTCAACCGTTACAATTTAGTTTAAGAAAGATGGTGTTGTGTGGTCCTTTACATTACTTCTTCGGCATTCAACTACTTTTGATAATACTGCTCAGAAATTGTTTTTGAGCCGGATCAAATGCTCTCTGGAGCTCTCGGAGAAACATGATATGGTGGGATGTAAACCTTGTAGAACGCCAGTGGCTCAGGGATAAAGAGTATAAACTTTTAATGGTAATATGTTATCAGATGTTGCAGCATATAGGAGTTTAGTTGGTGGTGTACACTCTCACAACACCAGGCATTAGTTATGTCTTTAACTATGTCAATCTATGCATTGCCCAACTGATATTCATTCTTCAGTTAGCAAAGAGGATTTTGAGATACTTGAAAGGTTCACTTGGTCAAGGCATCACTCTTATTTCTGGTAGTTGTACTGAACTACTTGCTTTTTGTGATAGTGATTGGGCAGATTGTCCAAACACAAGAAAGTCTACTTATGGTTACTGTATGCTTGCTGGTGGCAACCGTCTATTGGTCATCTAAGAAGCGACAAACTATTTCTCGTTCATCTACTGAAGCATAGTATAAGGGCCTTACAAATGCAGCTGATGAGATCTTATGGCTCTTTTATCTTTTTGAAGAACTATCAATGCAATTGTCTTTACCTTGCAAGTTGTTTTGTGATGATCTTGGAGCTGAGGGTCTCACTTATAAACCCATTTTTCATGCTCGCGCCAAACACATTGAAGTGGATTATGATTTGGGATCTTGTCAGATTTGGTTTTCATAAATTCTCTTATGTTCATACTTTGAGTCAAATAGCTGACTTGTTCACAAAGGGATTGTATCAGTTTGTTGTTATAAGAGACCAACAAATGTGTCTTGTGAGGACATTAGGGGGGATATTAGAACTATCTGATGTTTTAAAATAGTTTATATCTAGTTACAACTATACATGCTACATGCGGTTCTCTTAATTTTTTTCTATAACAGGAGGTACACTTTACGTTACTGTTATTTTCCTTTTCAGTTATCTGTAATATGTCATTATCTGTATATAAAACCAAGTCATGTATTTTTCAAACTTATCTTTTACAATATATACAAACTATTTCTTATGACATCAATGCTAGATAGTCGACTTAGTGAAGTCAAAACAGTTGTAGTTAGATTCAGTTTTTACAGTAGTTCAAGAAATAAGACCTACAATTTCCGAAAAAGAAGCAAATCATATAGAACGGTTTTTATGGATAGTTTTACTGAGTTGAGTCTCAACCACTTTTTTGACTCATTAAAAAGTTGTGGTGGTACGTCAGACAATAATAGTACTCAAGCAATGGTTGAGGTGTATTTAGGTCGTCAGATGCGTAAGATTGTAACTTTTGAAGCGGTGATCGAGTTGAAAGACATGAAAATTCTGAGTCAATGGAGAAAGAGATTAGTATTGTCAAGGACTTGCTGAAGTTCAACATCACAATGTTGTACCAGTTCTGACATATGCCTCTATTGCAAGCATAGTAAAACACCACTTTAGAGATGATAAAGTACCCCCTTCGTTACCAATACAAAGTACGCAATCACACTTCTCGAAGAAATTGAAGTGACTCCTCATAAGAAGAAATTTCCTCCAGCAAGACCAACTGAGGGAGAGTAAATGGTATTAGGGAAGTCAGAGATTTGGTAAATTTAAGGATCATATCATTATTAATTTTTGTCTCAGAGACAAAAATTATGTCAGGATTATGCAAGTTATTTAAATGGTCTCTTGTTTCATGTTTAGCAAAGCCCTGACAATTCCAATATATAATTTTCATTTTTCCTACGTACTTAGTTACTATTTAAACTGAAAGAAAACTTATTTTTTTTATTTTTTTTCCAAAAACCAAACTTTATTAAAAAAAAGAAGGAGTTAAGAATACAACCTAGCATGAACCAGGAAAAATAATAAAGAAACTAAAGAGAAAACTAAAAACCAAAGCTCAAAAAAGAAAAGTTAAACAAATCTATAATATGGTTGATCAGGGAACTCAAGGCAGGGCAAGCTGCTAGGTTTTCCAATGAAAGTAAGCATCTGACCCTTCTGAAGATGCACACCTTCTTTAGCAAAATGGTAAGCTGAGAAGTTGATCTCTCTATAGACATGTCTGTAAGATATGGTAGGGGAATATGAGAGAATTCTCTGCCAACTAGCCAAAAGAAACCATGGAATATTTTCCTGCTTCAAAGAAGTGATACTATCTTTGGAATCAGATTGTATAATTAGTTTGAAATGCTGGTTCTCAACAGCCCATTCCAGAGCTCTGATATTAGCCATATACTCTGCAACATAGTTGGAAGTAACTCCCAGACCTACAGATTCTGCAAAAACAAACAAACCACTGTGGTTTTAGCTACAAAACCATAACCTGCATTGCCTAGGTTGCCTCTAGAGGCTCCATCACAGCATAACAACAATTCATCCTCATTTGGCAGATGGAAGAAAATTTCAATAATTCTTACTTGCTTCATTCTTCTCATCTGAATAATAAAGAACTGCAGTATATCCCTTTCATAGTTGGATCCCCTCATATTTCCTTTCAGTCTACATTCACAGTCATGGACCCTTCTTTTAATCTTGAGTTGCGGTTTGTTAACATCAGGCTTTTCATCATCGTAGTAGATAGCATTTCTCAAAAACAAGATTTCAACCATCAAGGTAAAAGATCTGATTTCCCACAGTTATATTATCACAGGGCTAGAATTTTTACTCATTTTTAAAATATCTTCAAAAGACTTAGGATTAAGGAAATGGAAGATACCTCCTAACCAGCTCCACAGACTTTGACTGAATTTACATTTCCAAAGAATATGATCCATGCTATCTTCTCCATTATGACATAAATAACATCTGGAAGCAAAACTGAAGCCTTTCTTTCTCAAATTTTCATTAGTAGAGCAAAGTTCTCTAGTAATCTTCCAGACATTTTCAGAAGTGGAAGGGATGACAACAGTATTCCATATCTTCATGTATCAATGCAGTTTTGGCACAGATTGACTAATTTTCTTCACAACATCAGACACTGTAAACATTCCAGAATGACTATTACACCAGATCAATAAATCTTCCTCAGCTTTAATAACATGCAATTGCTCAGCACTAAAATATTGTAAGAAATCTTCATGAAACACCATTGTCCATTAACAATAAGATCTTAAACCTTTAAATTAGGGTGTGAAGCAATAAAAGGATGATTAGGGAACAAACTGCATAATGGTTCTTCAAAAATCCATCTATCATTCCATAAAGAAAATTTTAGTTCAATTCCCAACTATCCATCTGGTGTAGTTATTGAAATCCTGAATAACCCATTTCATTCCAGGCCAGATAGAAGATCTCTTGTAATATATAATCCAATTACCATTTTTGTCCATATATTTTGCTAGAAAAAACTTTGCCTATTCATCTTGACAGTGCAGCATTTCTATAAAAACTTCAGTAGTAAGGCCTTATTCATATCTTCTAATTTTCAAATACAAAAGCCACCTTCCTATTAAGAAGTGCAAACATTGTCCCATTTAAGAGTAACACATTTTCTATCTTCAACATTCCCTGACCATAAGTAGTTTTTGATAATTCTTTCACAGGCATCAATAACTTTTACTGGCCATTTATAAATTGACATGTTGTAAATAGGAATACTACTAAGCACATGTTTAACCAAAGTAAGTCTGGCTTGAAAGTTAAGAAGCTTACCACTCCATGCAGTTAATATGTGTTGCATATATTCAACCAGTTTCCAAACATGTATAGACTTATCCCTTCCTTGAACAATCATAACTCCCAAATATTTATCAGGAAAAGACGAAAGATCCATTTGAAGAGAAGCAACAATTAATCTTTTTCTAGCAACAGAAGTACCATCAACAAAACACTTGCTCTTAGCATAATCAATAACTTGACCAGAAGCAGCTTGATAGTCAATGAGTAAGGATTTCAAATTATCAATACTTTTCATCCCTCCACTACAGAACAAAATATATCATCAGCAAACATTAAATGGGTGGGGTGAATTCCATTTCTAATAACCATAGGTTGTATCTTCTTTTCTATAACCAATTTATGGATATTCCTACTAAGAATATCCTCTGCAATAATGAAAAGAATAGGTGATAAGGGGTCACCTTGTTTGAGTCCTCTACCAACACCAAAAAACAACAACTGGTCCTCCATTAAGCATAACAGAAATTTTTGTTGATTTAAGCAGCACCATAATCCAGTTACAAAACTTAGCTGAGAAACCAAACTTTTTTAAGGCTCTATATAAAAATTCCCAACTCAAAGTATCAGAAGCTTGTGACATATCCAATTTCAAACCCAACTTTCCCCCTCTTCTAGTTACAACCATTTCATTAACTAGCTCAGAAGCAAGTAAAATCTGTTCATGAATATTCCTATTCTTAATAAATGCATACTGTTGTTGATATATAAGATTTGGCATGTATCTGGTAAACCTTTCTGTAATAATCTTGGTAATGATTTTGAAACAGAAGTTACTAAGGCCAATTGGTTTAAAACTTTTAGCATTTTTTGCACCTTTTATTTTTGGAATTAAGACAAGGAAGTTGGAATTCATACCACTAGGGATCATATTGTTTTTCCAGCAATATTGAATAGCATCCACTAGATTGTCTTTGATGATATCCCAAACTTCTCTGTAAAAAACTCCAGTGAATCCATCAGGACCAGGGGCACCATCTTGATTCAAATTAAATACAGTCTTCTTAATTTCATCTTCATTAGGACATTCTTCCAAAAAAGCATTGTCATCATCAGATATAATATGAGGAACAACATCAAATAAGGGATCATTAATCTGAGGAGCTTGATATGGAAATTTATTACTGAAATGATCAATTAAAATTATGGATATGCCCTGTTGATCAGTTATAATGTTACCACTAGAATCTTCTAATTCAGTAATGGAGTTTTGAGCTTGCCTTATTTTTATGCTAGTATGAAAGAAATTGGAGTTGATATCACCATCCTTAATCCAATTAATTCTGGCTTTATCTCTCAAAAAAGTATTATAATTATCAGCAGCCAAATCATACTCACCTCTAGCAGTTACAAGATTGTTGAGTAAGGGGATATTGGTTGGATCTTCATTTGATTTTTGATTTGCTTCCATAACTTTTCTTCAGCCTACTTAATATTTAAATGTACATCACCAAAAACTTCCCAGTTCCAAGCCTTAAGACATTTCTTGAGTCTTTTTAATTTATTCATAAATATAAAAATAGGATTACCAAAAATTTCTTCATTCCAAGAATCAATAACCACTTGAATAAAAGTAGGATGAGACAGCCACATTCTCTGAAATCTAAAATGAGTGTTTGAAGCCTTATTAATAACAGTATCAGAACCAATAAGAGGGCCATGATCAAATATACCTCTAGCTCCAACATGGTAATGCCAACCATTGAAAGTATTTAGCCATTTGAGATTGAAGAAAGCTCTGTTAAGATTACAAAGAATTCTCTTGGTACCAACTGAAAAAGCGGGGGTCCAACAACACCACCCAATATTTCGCTTAGCAATCTGTATGGACAAACTCGAATATACTTTTAAGAGAATCAACAAGACTCAATCAATTAAAAGTACATCAATGAGTTTATATATCTCTCTCTTGATTTGATTTCCTCAAACAGAAACTGCGAGTACTAATCAAATACAAGGAATAACTTGGATGGTACCAAAGACCAATATCCAAGGATCAATCAATGACAATCAACAACCAAAGGTTGGATTACTCTAATTGATGATCTAACTCACAACCTGTATTATTTTAATTATAAAGATAAAACAATATAATGCGGAAATTGAAATAACACAGACACCAGAAATTTTGTTAACGAGGAAACCGCAAATGCAGAAAACCCCCGGGACCTAGTCCAGATTGAACACACATTGTATTAAGCCGCTACAGACACTAGCCTACTCCAAGCTAACTTCGGACTGGACTGTAGTTGATCCCTAATCAGTATCCTACTGATCCAAGGTACAGTTGTACTCCATACGCCTCTGATCCCAGCAGGATACTGCGCACTTGATTCCCTTAGCTGATCTCACCCACAACTAAGAGTTGCTACGACCCAAAATCGCAGGCTTTGACAATAAACAAATTTGTCTCACACAAACAAGTCTATCAAAGGATCAATCTTTCTCCCACAGAAAAACCCTAAGTTTTTGTTCCGTCTTTTGATAATAATCAAGGTGAACAGGAACCAATTGATAATCCGGTCTTATATTCCAGAAGAACATCCTAGATAAATCAATCACCTCACAACAATCTTAATCGTATGGTAGCGAAACAAGATGTTGCCGAATCACAAACAATGAGACGAAGATGTTTGTGACTAATATTTATATCTTGCCTATCGGAGATATTAATCTCAATCCAATCAATCTGATTGTACTCGTACGATAGAAGATGCAAGATCATATCACACAACTACGATAAAAGTAGTATCGGTCTGGCTTCACAATCCCAATGAATTATTTAAGTCGTTAACCTGGTTTTAGAAGAAGAAAACCAAAGGTTGAAGGAGAAACGAACCAGCACGCAAACTAGTATCACACGTGAAGTGTGGGGATTAGTTTTGCACAATATTAGATGTCTCCTTTATATAGTCTTTCAAATCAGTGTTTCGCCTTGGTCACAAAGCAAACAATATCCACCGTTAAATGAAAACCTGATTTAGATTCAAGCTAATATTTCTCAACAGTTAGATTGAAAACTTAGCTTGTTATACACAAATGAAATGCACACTTCTAGGTTTGTTAACCGTACCCAAACGTGTACATTTGTTGGTTCAACAATAGTTAACCAAAAGGTTAGCCATATGAACATTTCATACCAACCATATTCTTCTTCACCATAACTAGTTCAAATGACTCAAATGAACTAGTTAGAGAGTTGTTCAATTGCAAGGAAATCTTATGTACTACACAAGACACAATTGAAACAAAGATGATTCGATTCACTCGAATCGGTTCATGAACTTTATAGCCATTGTTTGCAAATTTCATTCCTTAGTCTTTATAAGTTTAAGTTCAGAAATCATCTTCAGATATATAATCTTCTTAAGTTCGCACACTAGGTTCGCAGACTTAAGCAACCGGGCAGAGTTTACAAATTCCAGCAGAAAATCTCGGCAAAGACTTTCCGCCGGTTCGCGGACTGGTACTCACGCAACAAGTTTGTCAACTCCAGCAAAATTTCTCGGGATGAGAAGTTCCACAGTTCGCGGACTGAGTTCGTGGACTTGGCAACAAGCCATTCTTCCAGTTTCTCTTGATCAACAAAGTTCACAAACTTTGGTTCAAGGGATAGGACTTATGCGCATATTTGTTTCCACAACAATACTTATGTCCATCAGTGGTTATGTAATCTAAACTCTGATCCCAACCATTGAAACATTCTTAGAGGACGTTATATTGTTGTTACACCATTTCTCGTCAAAGCAATTTTCAAAGTGATTGAAACATATCATGACTTTCGTCACTAGGTAAAGATAAACATGTTCGAAGCGAAACGCTTACCAACACATATTTCGAGATATAGAAAGGCGGGGTATACTCGGCTCGAAATACTAAATGTGTATAATCTAAGTCTATACATAGCATACGACTTTTTGTCTCAAGAAGTAGGAGATAGAGTAGATAGACTTTTGAGTGACAGATAAGTTCAAGTCTTCACATACCTTTTTGTCTAGAAGTTCCACCGGTTCCTTGAGTAGTTCTTCTTCTTGTATGATGAATCGCCATGAAGTCCTTGAGCTCAAATACACTTTCTATCCTAGTCCGAGACTTAGCTATAGTAGACTAGAAATCAAGACTTATAGTTTTGATCACTAACATTGACAAACATGCTTGAGATATCAACGCATGCAAGTTCGACCGAGCAATGCTCTAACAATCTCCCCCTTTGTCAATTTTATTGACAAAACTATCAAAACATATGGAATACAAAAAAGATAAAGAAACGCTCCTATTCCACAGTGTCTAATCTTCAACATTCCTCGAAATCTTCGTCACTTCCAAGTACTCCAATGATCCCAAAGGTTGTAAGTTTAGCATCACTGTTGTTGAAGATCCGTAGCTATAACAATGAGAAAGCATCGGTCTCGATCATTGTTATACAGTGTCATAGTATTATTACACATTGTCAAAGTCCAATTGTGTCACAACTTCAACAATAATACTATGGTGATATGTATCACTTCCCCTTAGTCAATACTCCATCTCACATGGAAACCACTCCCCCTTACACAATGATCCGAAAACCATATGTATATGTAGTGTGAACTACATATTAATTCTCCCCCTTTTTGTCAATAAAATTGGCAAAGGTACAAGAACGGGATCATAATGAAATTTCCGTAAGAGACATTTCATGACTAAAAGAAAATACATACCATCTAATTTAGATGCAATCATATAGCCGAAGCTAATAGCATTCATCAAGGAGTTTAAAGATACAAGATAACCCCTTTAAAACTCCACAGCCGCACACCCCTCAAGATATGACCATTAAGCACACGTTCAAAAGAACTCTCCCCCATTTGATGTCATTCCCAAGGGAACAACAAGAGCACCTTAATTTAAAAAGAAAAGAAGGATTTTGATTGGACACCAAAAATCATGAGAATGATTTTCTATATCCAAAAAACTCAATCAAATTAATCACAAGTAAACCCATGATTAATTTAATCGGAATACGCAATCAAATTAAACACAAAAGTGGTCAACTTAATTGATTATGCTCGACATAAGAGAATCTTACGGAATAGGATAGTCGTTCATATACTCAACATAAGAGGAATCTTACGGAGTATGAAAATACTCAACTAGATTAATTACAAGAGAACCCATAATTAATCTAATTGGAATACACAACTGATAGACACATTTATGTGTCTAATATGTCTCAATTGTATGTATTGTTAGTGCTCGATTTTGTATTTATTGTGTTATTTTATGTCTTTGTAGGAAATTTTAGAGAAATAAGCCCTTGCGGCGAAATGGGCTCAAAAAGTGGTGTTTTACACCCCAGGATAAAGTGTTAAAGGCACCCCAGAAATGCACTAAAAGCACCCATAGGAGTTGTTAAAAACACCAGAAAAATTACTGTTTCAGCCCCAAAATTACTATTTCCGCCCCAATTGCTAAAGGGACCCCAGGAATGGATAAAGGGGAGGTCCCTTTCTTCCAAAATTTGAAATCAGAAAAAGGAGGGAAAAATGACGCATGCAACTGGCAGAACTTTGGGAAGAATTTTTTGACGTGTTTTAGTGAGATTCAATCGTTGAAACTTTGTTGAAAGATGTGGTATATCATAACAGAGCTGGTATGGGTGTTTGTTGCGATCAAATTTGGCTAGAAAATTCAACAGATGAAATCAGAGCAGACCCGTACGGGAGGAAGCTATTCACGGGATTTCTTGAGTTCTGTGGAATTTGAGCGTGTTCAGAACATGTGTTATGACTCTATCAATAGGCAGAGGCGTGACAGAGCTAAATGAGGAGAGTTCTGCAGCTGTAATACGCGTGCAGGAGACGAGAAGGGAAAGAAAATATTCCCAAAATATTTTCATTTACTGCCCGAGTAATGAAGATTATATGGAGTGAATGAGGGAGATTTCTTGCGCCTGTTGGGTATATATAGAGTTATAGGGTCGAAGGAAAGGGGGTGTCGAGAGTTTGGGGTCGATTGGGAGACCACAGGGAGGTTGCAGAGGCGAAGAGAAGAACTGCAGGAAAGTTTCCTGCTGTTGTTGAAGAAGAAGGAGAAGACGAAGAACAGACGTCCCAGGACCGTCGTTCTTCAACAGTGTCAACAGCAGCAGCTAAGTATCGTTGTTTTACAGCAGTACACTTCTATCGTTGATTTCTGGACGCCTTTGTGGATCGTAGATTCACTGTTTTATATTTTTTCACTCTTTTAATCAAATTTTGAGCATCAAATATGTATTTTGAGAACATGATTAATATGACGAGTTAAACCCCAAGCACTGGGACGACGGAGGAGGCCGTGTTTCATCCATGTGGTAATTTAAATTAATTCTTTATTTACTTTTTGCACCAATTTTAATTGAATTAAGATTTTAATTAATTATTTGTGATTTTATTTGATGGAGCATGCTTAGTCTTAGGGATTCTTGATGCGCCATGCTCATAAAATACAAGTAATATTTTATAGAATCTACTTTGGCAAAGAATAGAGTTAATATTTGTTTTGTTTTGAACTATAATCGCCTAGAATTAAATTTTGAACCACTTGAAAATGAAAAATGGCCGAATCTTTAGTCCCAGTTTCTCGCACCAGTGTTAATATTTTTATTGTATATATTTATTTTTTTATTAAGTTTAAAAAATTATCCTTCACAAGTCCGAGAGTTTGAACCTCATTACTACAACCTACGAAAAATCATTAATCATTTTGGCGCCGCCGACGCGGATTTGTGCTTAGGTAAAATTTTTAGGTTTTTATTATTTTTTATTATTCCATTTGTTCTTTTTACGTCTCTTTGGTTGTGTCTCTGTATTACAGGTTTGAAGTTGGATACTAAAGACCTTGGAATCAAATCTCAAAGCTAAAAGAGAAGGAAAAAAGACAAAGCAAAAAAATAAAGAAAAAAGAGAGAAAAAAAAAGAGAGAGATTTTTTTTTTTTTAAGAGACTTTCCATTTTATTTTTTTTGTAATTATTATTATTTTTTGTATTTCTTTTCATTGGACTGGACTTTGGAAAATTTATTTTAATTTATACCCTACGGAAGGGTTATATATAAAAAATAAAATAAAATATATAAATTGTTTGCAGGGAAGGACGACGATTACAATATCGTCTCGGCCCCTCGGGTTCGTACATGACATAGGAGTCGTGGCCCGAGTCGACTTCAACGGTTCATCCCCCGTCTGGTACGGGAGGTAAGTCCATCGAAACACTCGCGAATCTCCTGTAAGCGAGTTACTGTATTCCTTAAGGTGATTCATTGATTGAGGACGAATTTGGACTGTTTTTAAATTCCTAGTAAAGGGCAAGGCCTGGCCAATACAAGATAAGGGTTTGGATTTCATCACCGTTCCCTTCTTGCCCGCCTTAGGAAAACGAAGCCAAACGCGAAGCTAATCCTAAAATTTTAACTAGAAAGAGACCGATAGGGTAACGAGCTTAATAGGAAACTCGTTCGAAAAATATTGGTTGCTCTTTAAGCACACTTAAAAGTTCATGATGGTTTCTGTGAGTTGAATGCGTGACTGCCGCCGCCTTCTAATGCGGTGAGGCCTTGGGTATCAAAGCTCTACTAAGATTCCCTCGCCTCTATTCAACTTACTTTGACTCGGATTGATTCCAGAGGGGTTTGCTCAAATTGCAACGAATTCCCTTTCGAAAGATAGAAGCTGGTCTAGAAACAATCTAAGTGGAGCCATCATGCTTTTTGTTTGCTAGAAATCTTTAGGTTTGTTTTGGTGGAGTTGAGTCGGCCTTGTTTGTGGTTGTGTAGAATTCCCTTGCAATTAAGAATGTCGAACTGGTATGATAGAAGTCAATACAATGAGTATCGACCTGAATTTGAATATGGACATCATCAGTTTTATGACCATGGTGGGAATAGTAGTTGGGAACGCCAACCTTTTCAAGGTTATGGTTCATACCATAGTGAGCCCAATTACTATCCACACACGAATTGGTCTTACGAGCAAGAAAATCAGGAATATTATAGTACTAGTCATGCGTTTTGGAAAATTACTTAAAAACTAGTCCTGATTATGACATTTCTAAACCTTTTCAATCTCTAGAAGAAACCTACCAACAAGTTCGAAGGGAGTATGAACATGCAGTTAGTTCAAGAGAGGAGAGTACACAACGGTCTAAGATATTCAATGAGACTTGTGAACGTATAAGTGTTACGCTCAGTGAAATTCAAGCACGTTTAGAGGCAGAAAATGAACAGTTAGCTAATGATGCTCGAAATAATCTAAATTTCCAAAATAGTGTTTCCAATTCTACCCTTGATATCAATAGTGAATATTTGCCCAATCTAGAGGACGAGGTTAGAATAAAAGACACTATTTTAGATGAGGTTCATGATGATTATGATGAAGATAATATTGATGAAGAATCATACATTTGTAGGCATAGTGATCCGGAACTAGTTACTCCATTTGACCTTCATAATGATAATATTATTTCTGGTTCAGATCCCAATAAATTTAATGATTATTCACCTATTCAAAAGGATGTGGATCTGACTAGAGATACCACCGTTTTAGACGATGTAGTTCATGATCCTTTAGCCTACAGAGTATTGGACAATCCATTATTTGATGAATTTATTAATGGATCGGAGGAAGTAACTTTGATTAACACCTTAGTTAATGAGCTTTTATTAGAAACTTTCTCTTATAATCCTTTATATGATGATGGTTTAGTGGAACCGGTTTATCTTGAGAATTCTGTTTTCGAGTCGAACGATTTGGAAACAGTAGTCTTAGATGAACTCGTAGAGATTAGTGAGTATGAACCTGACTTAGAAGAATCAATTGCCCATTTTCAGGAATCTGATGACCTAGAAATTAGAGAGATTGTGACCAGTCTATCTAGAGACGCCGAAAACTCTAAGTTTGGGGGTGATTATCGTTCTCCGTGTGCTTTAACTCTTAAAAAGGTCCCTCACTTGGGACTTGACATCAATGCCTCGACCATTCTAAAAGATTATCTTCATACATGTTTTCCTAAATCTAATGGTGTCCATAAGGAAATTCAGTCGTTAGAAACCCATCCTCTGGTTGATGTGGTTTACCCATGCTATGATTCCAAGATCGATTTTGTTTTCCCACCAAAAACTTTTCTACCAATTGTGGGAACATATGAGTTTAAAATGTGTCAATTTTTAAGTTTTGAGACTAAACCTAATTATTTTAGGAGATTAGGGTCGACACATCTGTTTAAGGAAGACTATCTCTCTCTGGCTTTTGGCAGTCTCCTTTTGTCAGCTCTTTTTGGTTTTGAAGACCCATAGTTATTCCGATTACTGTTATACGGTTCGAGTTGATTAAACCTTTCCTAAGTCTGGCTGAAGACTTTAAACTTAGCACTTCTTGGGAGGTAACCCAATCTCATGTAACCCGGTAATATCCTTCCTTAACTCTTTTACTTCAAATGGTAATAGTTTCTCCTTGTTCATGTTTTTAATTTTATCTTTAGAACATTGAGGACAATGTTAGATTTAAGTTTGGGGGTATTGGGAGAAACTTTTTAGTTGCATGATAAATAAACTCCAGAGCCTAAAAATTTATGCTTATTTAGGATGGCACTAACCAATCTAAGTGGATGGAAGCATTTTGGTTTTAGGAGTTGAGGGACCAATCTGACTAGATGGAAACATCTAAAGAGTCTATTCATAAAAGCACATAGCTCAGTTGTTAGGAATAACATGATAGTTTCACCATATCTCGTTGAGTCCTTTTCACTTCTTTTTTTTTGATGTTGTTTTCTTTTTAAATATGTTTCTAAGTGATTTGGTGGGGCTCACGATTCAAGTTGTTACCAATGCTAGGGTGAATTAGAGTGATTGAGATACCATGAAGAAAAAAAAGGAGAAATTGAGACCAGACCATTTGACCAAAAGGAATAAATTCAATAAAGTCGACCACTGGTACCCTTGTATATGCCAGTTGTGTTGACCTAGAGTTAGGTTATCGACCACTGGTACCCTTGTATATGCCAGTGTGTTGATATTAGTCAGACTAGTATCTCAATCCATTAGGATAGGTTCATTTTGGCGGAGGCCTTCAGACAGATATGGGAAACGTCGTTCACTTAGTAAACATCAAAACCATCTATGTTTTTCTATATCCATCTTCTTGATCTATCCATGTGATTAGTTTTGACTCCGGATATTGATGTCCATAGTGCGACTATCTGAGTAGAGCTCTGTCACTTATATATGAATTTTAGTATGCTTGAGTGCAAACTCGTGTACAACAATTGGAATTTCGCATCAGGGTACTTCCTCTTATAGTCAACAAGTATGCCAACCAAGGAGATTCTTTAGTGCCTTCCAAGGTTCTGCGTAGATAGCTAGGGTCTGGAGTATTGGTTTTGTGGGTACACCTCTGGTAAACCCTCCCGAGATTAACTCGGTCACTAGGGACACCTAGTGAGTTAGGATTTTATTTTCCATATTAGTTTTGCTCGAGGACTAGCAAATAATAAGTTTGGGGGTGTTGATAGACACATTTATGTGTCTAATATGTCTCAATTGTATGTATTGTTAGTGCTCGATTTTGTATTTATTGTGTTATTTTATGTCTTTGTAGGAAATTTTAGAGAAATAAGCCCTTGCGGCGAAATGGGCTCAAAAAGTGGTGTTTTACACCCCAGGATAAAGTGTTAAAGGCACCCCAGAAATGCGCTAAAAGCACCCGAAGGAGTTGTTAAAAACACCAGAAAAATTACTGTTTCAGCCCCAAAATTACTATTTCCGCCCCAATTGCTAAAGGGACCCCAGGAATGGATAAAGGGGAGGTCCATTTCTTCCAAAATTTGAAATCAGAAAAAGGCGGGAAAAATGACGCATGCAACTGGCAGAACTTTGGGAAGAATTTTTTGACGTGTTTTAGTGAGATTCAATCGCTGAAACTTTGTTGAAAGATGTGGTATATCATAACAGAGCTGGTATGGGTGTTTGTTGCGATCAAATTTGGCTAGAAAATTCAACAGATGAAATCAGAGCAGACCCGTACGGGAGGAAGCTATTCACGGGATTTCTTGAGTTTTGTGGAATTTGAGCGTGTTCAGAACATGTGTTATGACTCTATCAATAGGCAGAGGCGTGACAGAGCTAAATGAGGAGAGTTCTGCAGCTGTAATACGCGTGCAGGAGACGAGAAGGGAAAGAAAATATTCCCAAAATATTTTCATTTACTGCCCGAGTAATGAATATTATATGGAGTGAATGAGGGAGATTTCTTGCGCCTGTTGGGTATATATAGAGTTATAGGGTCGAAGGAAAGGGGGTGTCGAGAGTTTGAGGTCGATTGAGAGACCACAGGGAGGTTGCAGAGGCGAAGAGAAGAACTGCAGGAAAGTTTCCTGATGCTGTTGAAGAAGAAGGAGAAGACGAAGAACAGACGTCCCAGGACCGTCGTTCTTCAACAGTGTCAACAGCAGCAGCTAAGTATCGTTGTTTTACAGCAGTACACTTCTATCGTTGATTTCTGGACGCCTTTTGTGGGTCGTAGATTCACTGTTTTATACTTTTTCACTCTTTTAATCAAATTTTGAGCATCAATTATGTATTTTGAGAACATGATTAATATGACGAGTTAAACCCCAAGCACTGGGTCGACGGAGGAGGCCTTGTTTCATCCATATGGTAATTTAAATTAATTCTTTATTTACTTTTTGCACCAATTTTAATTGAATTAAGATTTTAATTAATTATTTGTGATTTTATTTGATGGAGCATGCTTAGTCTTAGGGATTCTTGATGCGCCATGCTCATAAAATACAAGTAATATTTTATAGAATCTACTTTGGCAAAGAATAGAGTTAATATTTGTTTTGTTTTGAACTATAATCGCCTAGAATTAAATTCTGAACCACTTGAAAATGAAAAATGGCCGAATCTTTAGTCCCAGTTTCTCGCACCAGTGTTAATATTTTTATTGTATATATTTTTTTTTATTAAGTTTAAAAAAATTATCCTTCACAAGTCTGAGAGTTTGAACCTCATTACTACAACCCAGGAAAAATCATTAATCAACAACCAAACTAATTACAAAAGTAATCAATTTAATTATCATTTGTTTTGATCGACATAAAAAGACTTATGGAGCAATAACTAAATAACCAAACAAGATGATTGATTTAGTTCAAGAATGCTCAACATAAAGTACCTTATGGAACAACCAACAAGGCTATCAAAAATTAATCAACTTGGTTGTATCGTGCTCAACATAAGACACATTACAGAGCCTCACAGTATTACATAAAATATGGATCAGTGAAGATCAATATTGTGGAATACACAAGGATTCATTCCATCTTCCATCACTATTTGCATAACGATATTTAATAGACATAATCCTTGAACACAAAAGATTTTAACCTATCTTTCATCAAAGAATTGATAATATAGGCTTAACTTTTGTATATTTCAAAAGTCTATTCATCCTTAAATCAATACATGAATACCGATCATGAACGACTTTACTTTTGACAAAATATGGGACAACATAGTTCACGGACGTAAACACTAATATCCCATAACAAATTGCAATATAAAAAATCATAAAGATTAAATACTGCAAATCATCATCCTCCAAATATTTTTAGAATTTAAACCAATAAACCTAAAAAAAAAAAAGATGAAAAATAATAGCTATGTGTAGTCACAATCATTGTTATTCAAGCACTAGTTATTCTTCCAACTAAACCAAAAAGAAGACATACTAGGCAACTAAAACAAGAAACATGATTAAAACACTCTAAACTCTATCATCAACTAGAGATTGAACATGGAAGAGCTCATCAGTTGCCTTGTTCAGTTTGTTTTTCAGAAAATCAAGATTCCTTATTGCAATTCCGAGTTGTTCACGTACTACTTCAAAGTCTCGAAGAAGGTTTCCTACCAGTGGTGATGACATCTGAACCAGTACTTTGTTTTCATGATCAACAACATGAAAGCATGTTATAGAAACATGATTCAACTCAAGAATATTGTCCTTCTCAACTTCATAAACCTTGTTGCTTCCATCCATTGTGTACAAAAAGAGTCAAGTAGAATCTTTTGACCTTATGGAACACAATATTTATAAGGTGTTCCAAGAAACCTTAGGAACAATGACGTTCGTGTGGGTTCGGTATGTGTACTTGGTCAATCACACATGTGAGACCCGGGGAAAGGAGAAGCACAATTATTCAAAGAATTGCCGAGAGACAGACACTCGGAGAAGGGATGAAGGAACACGAGGACCAAAAAAAAAATCCTTTTTAAAAAAAAATACTTAACAACTAATTTAATACAACCCCGACAACTTTCCCAAGATGCGTCATCTTGAGAACAAGGAGCATCCACCTTTTATATAAAAGAGGGATGTAGCTTCAAGCAGTCATGGTGTATTAAGATGAGCATCTTGCTCATCAATATTCACTTCTTATTTTCCTTTATCAAGGGTATTTAGAGAGACATTACTCGTCATAGTTGAAGAAGTTTTATCAAGAAAAGGGTTAGGAGTACCTGATTCAACTGTTTTCCATGTTTTCTTGATGCTCCGTTTGAGTCTGTTTACACTGATTTTTAGATCTGAGACTCGATTGTTGATATGTAAGAAATCTGGAGCGGAAGTCTTAGATTTACAGCTTTCTTCAGGGAGAGATGAGGAACTCAACTTTTCTTTCTTTATCCTATGCCTTTTTCTCTTTACAGGGTCAGTAACCCTTTCTCCATTCTTCTTTCTTCCATTATAGACATTTTTTGTTTTGAACACACAACTAAGAAATGACTTATCACAGTACATTCCTCGAGTGTTTAAAGTGCCTTTTCCGAAAATGTGTGAAACCGGTTTAATGACTTCTTTAGACATCCAAGTAAGAATGTTATGAAGCTTTTCATTCCTCAACCGATAACGACATCTTTTCTCAGAATGTCCTTTATTCACGCAGTAATAGCAGTTAAAGGAATTATTTTTAACTGTTTTCTTGTGAGAAGAATCCTTGTTTTGGGGACCACTGCAAGCTGCTAAAGGTTTTTCACATGGAGAATTCTCACTAGATTTAACAAAGTTGATCTTACTAGTTTTTGGAGCGTCTATTCCTTTATAGCCTAGACCACGTGTATTACGGTGTTCTTTACATGCTCCAATCATAGAAGATAATTTTGTAGAGCTAGAATTGAATCTACTCAGACTCTCTTCCAGTGATTCTACTCAGACTCTCTTCCAGTGATTCTACTTTATTAAGAGCAGCTGCAAGCTCAGTCTCCAAGGATTTTTCTTTGGCGAGAAGACTGCGCTCTTTGTCGCAAAAACGTTTTTGTTGAGAGTCATATCTTGCTTCAGTTTCTGCAAGTCTTTCTTTCAACACGAAGAGATTTCAAAAAAGATTATCACATTCAGATTTTTTTGTGTGTACATCTTCTTCACGATCTTTAACGATAGATTGTAAGAGTTTATATCCACTATCGTATCCTTTAAAGAGTTTTCTCAACTTTCTGTTTTCTTGACAAAGAGGACCGATGTATTTACTCAAGCAGGTTGTTGAATTCTTTTCTTTCAAGGCACGATCAAACAGCTTGATATATTGAGAGACTTCCTCATCAATACTTTGTCCTTCTTCTGAATCACTATCATCTGAAAGATCATCCAATTGTTCTTCAAGAGATTTTTTCCAGTCGAAAATAGTTTCAGTCAATGGACAAGTTCTTGAGTTTTTCTCAGAAGTTTCAACCCTTTGAGACTCACGTGAGTGACTCTGAACTGGTGTTGCGTTATCAGAGATGTACTTGTCATCCATAGAGTCAGATCGCTACAAACACATACTTTTGAGGTCTTGAACGTGTTTGCCTGCTCTGATACCAATTGAAAAAGCGGGGGTATAACAACACCACCAAATATTTTTCCCAGCAATGTGTATGGACAAACTCGAATATAATTTTAAGAGAATCAACAAGACTCAATCAATTAAAAGTACATCAATGAATTTATATCTCTCTCTCTTGATTTGATTTCCTCAAACAGAAACTGCGAGTACTAATCAAATACAAGGAATAACTTGGATGGTACCAAAGACCAATATCCAAGGAACAATCAATAAAAATCAACAACCAAAGGTTGGATTACTTTAATTAATGATCTAACGCACAACCTGTATTATTTCAATTAAAAAGATAAAACAATATAATGCGGAAACTGAAATAACACAGACACCAGAACTTTTGTTAACGAGGAAACCCCAAATGTAGAAAACCCCCGGGACCTATTCCAGATTGAACAAACGCTGTATTAAGCCGCTACAGACACTATTCTACTCCAAGCTAACTTCAGACTGGACTGTAGTTGAACCCCAATCAGTCTCCCACTGATCCAAGGTACAGTTGTACTCCCTACGCCTCTGATCCCAGTAGGATACCGCGCACTTGATTACCTTAGATGATCTCACCCATAACTAAGAGTTGCTACGACCCAAAATCGCAGGCTTTGACAATAAACAAATCTGTCTCACACAGACAAGTCTATCAAAGGATCAATCTGTCTCCCACAGAAAAACCCTAAAGTTTTTGTTCCGTCTTTTGATAATAATCAAGGTGAACAAGAACCAATTGATAATCCGGTCTTATATTCCCGAAGAACAGCCTAGATAAATCATTCACCTCACAAAAATCTTAATTGTATGGTAGCGAAACAAGATGTTGCGGAATCACAAACAATGAGATGAACATGTTTATGACTACTTTTTATATCTTGCCTATCGGAGATATTAATCTCAAGCCAATCAATCTGATTGTACTCGTACGATAGA
This sequence comes from Papaver somniferum, assembly GCF_003573695.1. Lineage (NCBI taxonomy): Eukaryota > Viridiplantae > Streptophyta > Magnoliopsida > Ranunculales > Papaveraceae > Papaver > Papaver somniferum. The sequence goes on from NC_039365.1 coordinate 104,922,462, forward strand.
AGATACAAGATCAGATCACACAACTACGATAAAAGTAGTATCGGTCTGGCTTTACAATCCCAATGAAGTCTTTAAGTCGTTAACCTGGTTTTAGAAGAAGAAAACCAAAGGTTAAAGGATAAACGACTCTAGCACGCAAACTAGTATCACACGTGAAGTGTGGGGATTTGATTCGTGTCGTAGCCACAACAAATTAATTAATGTTCTTCCACCTAATTAACAAGTAATATAGTGTAGTCAATCCCACGAGGAGCAAGAGGTTTTAGTTGTTTAGTTGTCACAAAAAGGGGGGATTGGTTTTAGATTTTAAAAACAAAAGAAAGTAAATAAAGCAATTAAAAGTTTAAGTTGAAATCAATAAGAGAGATTAGATCAAGGAATCCTTCTTCGTTGCAAAACAATGATTCAAGTTATGTTCTTTTCCACTTTTTATTAGTCACATATTATCACCAACCGTAGGTAAAGCAGCTAGCTCAGTGCTAAACCCCTAAATCCCTAGTATCACCGGATACGGAAGTTCTCGACGACCGGATTCTATTCACCAAACCACCTAGTAGTAGCTCACTCAAGATGTAATTTAGTTAAACGCATTAAGTTTTATGAATTTATTAGGTTGATATTAGTAGTTAGACTCTTAGCTCAAGGTCTACTTGCTAACGTTGTTTCCACACACAATTGCTCCACGGAATCCCTCCGCAAGGTCTCGTGTTTGCTACTTGTGTAAAGAGTCAAGAAACGATTACTTATCCCCTAACTTTCACTAGCTTTAGATCAATTAACAAATCAATTTATTTGGCCACCTAAACAATCTATCAATCAACCATGAATGTATAAACATTCCTATTAGTAAAAACAAATGATAATCATATGAAAAACTTCAAAGTAGATTTAAAAAAAAAAACTCAAAACATGTTAAGAACTAGGAATTCATCCTCAATCAATAAGAAAATTAGCTACTCATGTTTTTGAAATTCACACAAATAATTAAAGGGAGAATTTTTAAAGTTCACACAAATAATTAAAAGAAGAATTTTGAAAGCAAGCAAAAACACAAGTGTTGTGTGTGTAGAGGTGTAGAGATGTAGAAGTGTAGAGAACTCCTTTATTTATAGGGTTCAATGCTCTCCAATCCTTGTAAAAAAAGAATCCTCATTCCATAATAACACCACTTTCCCAATTTGAGCCCAATTCCAATTTTAAGTCCAATTCTCCAAATCTTCCAAGTTTACATCCAACTTCCAAATCTAAGTATTCACACCCATGAGAAGAATCCGTACAAAAATCTGTAAATTTGGGTTGCCTGAAAAGTCCTCGAGATCACTGGAAATCCGACCTGAAATATCGCCGCCGTCCACCTGAGTTCTGTTGCCGTCGACGTTCTGTTAAACTAAATGGTCAAGAAGGTCAAGCTATCAGTCAACTGGGTCAAGGTAGGATAGTCAACTACTGAATCAGCTGCTCTGACTCGGTCTTAATCGGCTGAATGACTGAGTCACATGGATGGATCGGTCATCGAACTCGTCTGAAACGGTCATCGCCGGCAACGAGTCGACTCGTCAGAGTAGAAAATACGACAGAGTTTCCTTTGTTTCAGGTGTATTTCCAGGCCATATTCGGGCGGATTTTCAGCTTCATTCCCTGTACACAATCCTAAACATACATCTACCATAATCAAATCATTCATCTGCTACTTCTGCACTAGCAAGATCCCCTTCTATTCTCTTCTCAGCGTGTTGTTGATTCATTCACATCATATTTACCAATCTGCAGCATCATCTCTTCCTTCTCTTCATTTCAAATCACAACAGACACCCTCAAATTCATCACAGATCTCCTCTCTTCACTTCCCTGCACACATTTTAGAATTCATTCAACAAAGTTTTGAGAACCCATTCTTCTGAGTTCTATTTTGAGCTCTTTTTCCGTATCTGCAGCACCACCAGCATCTCTGCATCACCTTCAAATCCTTGCTTCTTCTTGATTCAATGGCAGTAGCAGCTTAATCACCTTCTTTATTTATCAACGGCAACAGAACCCATTTTCTTTCCTGCAATTTCAGTATCACCAGGAACTCAATTCTGCTCTGTGTCTAACACTGATAAACACCCATTCTCTGTATTTGAGCTTCTTCTTGTCTTCAAAAACCCTAACTTCAATTTCTGCCATTATCCCTTAACAACAATTTCTCTTGTTCATCTCAGAGAGCAACAACAACTCAATCAAGCCTAACCCATCTCCCATTACAGCCGCACAAGCAACAACACCTCTCTGAATTTAATTTCTTCAACTGATGTAGCTTCATCAGATTCAAACCCATCTTAGCAACAACACCACCAAACCCAAATCAGTTTCATTAACAAATCCATCTTCCAATTCCTTTATGACCCAGTCTTCAGTACGTTATCATCCTTCACAGATCGAGCAAGTTCTTCTTCTTTCCCATCTCAATTTCATCTTCGATTCCTTCTGATAAATTGATTCTCAGCTTCAATTCTCTGAAATTACTAACCAATTTCTTCCAATACCGAACTCATCTCAGATTTCACAACAATCTCTCGATCATAGCAGCATCGATTTACTTTTCTTCTTTTGGTTTCAACAGTAGCGGCCGCTGCTTTTAGTTTCGGGTGAATGGATGAATGAGAGGCAGTCTCCTCTCGATTTTAGGGTATAGGCATTAGGGTTGGACGACTACACCCCAGGGATAGGGACCACCCCAGTTTGGGTGCTAACAGCACACATATTTTCTGGCTAAGGGCTACCCAAATTGCCATCCCCTTAATTCTCAGCTGGCCTGTCTTTAGTGCTCTTCCAAATAGAGATGCCCCTTAACATTGACTGGTCTCCAGATAGTGTTCTCCCATGAAATAACAATTTTCGCCCTTTTCGCTCAAATTGGGTGACTTCTTCTCCTTTTCTTCCGCATGACTCCAAAGTAGCTACAAAACTCAAAACATGCGTAAAATACATAATTTACAAGAAAAAATAGCAAAGAAAGTATAAACTCTAGATAGTAAATACGGTGTATTCTACACCTATCAAATGCCCCCACACTTAGACTTTGCTAGTCCTCGAGCAAATCAATTAAAACTTACAACTTCAAAGCGTTCCAGCGTCCCAAGCATCCAAAGAGCTATGAGTACATAGAGTTTATGCATTCTGGTAATAAGAAGTTAGAATTGCTAAAGAAGATATTCTTATTCCTAAATGTTGAGTGAAAAATAACCCCACCATAATGAGAGAACGCGTGTTTGAGAAGCGATCAATAAGCATTTCTCCTCGACTTCTGCCTCACCAAAAAGGGTTTTATGATAATTGCACTCAAAAGTCGTACTTTTATGGTTCTCACATGTGTGCAGGTAGGAATGAAGAGAGAATTCCTGCAACACGTTGAATGGTGGGAAGGAAAACTTCCGAGATATTTTAAAAACCCACATCTTTTAACGTTTTGAAAAACCATTTTTCTGACGATCTCTAAGAAAGGAAATCAACCACTATTATCGAGGATGAGATTACTTATTATCTTCACATCCGATTGCTAATTATGATAACACCACTCTCACAGCATCCAATAGAAACGTCTTCCGCTCCTCGTCTTCATCTTCTTGGTCGTCGTCTTCGGCTTCAACTATTGATGATAATAAACTCTTGAATTTCATATATCCTTGACAATTTGTAACTCTTTACCTTAAAATCCTTGTCGCTTGAAACTTCTTTATATATTTTCCTTCCCCACGGCTTATTAAATAAAAGATAAAAAAACAAAAATTTCTCTTGCCATCACTTTTTTTTTTTAATTTTCCAATTTTTTTAAATTTTTTTTTACTGTTTTTTTTTTTAGAGACAAGAGAAATAAAATACAAAACAAAGTGAAAATAAAAAACAAACCATAGTCATGGAAAAAGTACTTTACCGCTTGATTCTTCACAACTTGTATCGTCTCGAAATCATAAACTTCAATAATTCTCACCTTTTGATTTTTCTTTGCTCTTGTAAATAAGTCTTCAACATGTATATGTAAAAATCCGCTCATTATATGTTGCTTTATTTGGATATGAAATTTACTCTTTTCTTGTTCCGTTGCTTGTAAACCTTGAACTTTTTCAACTTTCCCTGTAGATTTTGATGTCGCTCCCTTATTGATGATGATGGTGTTTCTATGGATCCGTTTTTGTCGAGAAAGAGAATGGTGCTAACTGCAAGTCGAACTACAAGAAGGAGGCTTTCATATATAGACGTCACCCTCATGATTGACATAATTAGCACTCAAGAGATCAAAGAGTAGTGCTTCTATTGGTGAGAGGTTGGGTAGCTCACCATTCTACCCGGAATTAACGTACGGTGACACACACTCAAAAGAAAGCTCTTTAGTTATTTGTAAAGAAATCTGGTCGGTGCCTCGCATGATATAAATAGGGTAGTCTCCACTAATGATTGATCAACAACTCTAATAATGCATGTCTCCCTGCTTCTAATCTGCATCAACGACATGATTAAATCCATTATTTAACACTCTAACAAGCAAGAAATCCGAACGTAGTTCCCTAACACTTCCAAGTTCAGTTATGTCGGTCAGAATTCTCTATGTAAACATACCTAGAAGTATGCTAGTGACTCTAAAATCTCTAAAAGTTGGAGGTTTTATGCAAAAAAAAATTTTTATGCTTAACCACTCCCCCACACTTAAACCTTACATTATCCTCAATGTAATTGAACCGTCCAAGTAAAGTCAAGGTGGGAAATCCTAGTATGATATGGAACAAGAAAAAAAAAGTAAAAGGTAAGAAATACAAAACCTATGGGTTGCCTCCCATTAAGCGCTTGTTTTAAAGTCGACGTCCCGACTTAGCTCTTGCTTCACATTACTCCTCTAGAGGGAGTGAATCCTCAAATGAAAGTTCCTCCATATTCACATATGCGATGTTCTCGTAGTATGGCTTCAATCTATGGCCGTTGACCTTGGAAACCGAGTTGTCTCTAAGACTAGTAATTTCAACTGCACCATAAGGAAAAACATTAGTAACAACATATGGTCCAATCCAACGGGACCTTAACTTTCCAGGAAATAGTTTAAGGCGAGAATGATATAAAAGGACTTTTTGTCCCACTTTGAAGCTTTTCCGAGAAATCATCTTGTCATGAAAAAGCTTGGTCTTTTCCTTGTAAATCCGGGCACTCTCGTAAGCATCATTACGTATCTCCTCTAGCTCATGTAGTTGTAACTTTCTTTGCTTCCCGCTTCATCATACTCCATGTTGCATTTCTTTGTCGCCCAATAAGCCTTATGTTCAAGTTCAACCGGAAGATGACAAGCTTTACCATAAACCAACCTATATGGAGACATTCCAATTGGTGTCTTGTACGCCGTTATATACGCCCAAAGTGCATCATTAAGCTTAAATCTCCAATTTTTCCTTGTAGTATTCACCATTTTCTCAAGAATGGACTTGATTTCCCGGTTTGAAATTTCCCCTTGTCCACTAGTTTGTGGATGATAAGGCGTACCAATATTATGTGTAATGTTGCACTTCTTGAGGAGAGCGTGGAAAGCCTTCTTGAAATGTGAGCCTCCATCACTTATCACCACTCTTGGTATACCATGCCTAGTGAATATGTTTTCTCTTACAAAATCACAAACAACTTGAGAATCATTAGTTTTGGTGGCTCTAGCTTCCATCCATTTCGAAACATAATCCACCGCAAGAAGTGTATAAAAATTTCCATTTGAATTGACAAAAGGGCCCATAAAATCAATTCCCCACACATTAAAAATCTCAACGGAAAGAATTGGTGTGAGTGGCATTTGATTTCGAGCACCTAGATTGCCCGTTCTTTGACATCTATCACACGATTTACAAAAAACATGTGCATCTTCAAACAAGGTGGGCCAACAAATCCACTCTCGAGAACTTTGAGAGCGGTACGTTTAGAACCAAAATGGCCACCACAAGCAAGAGTGTGACAAAAAGAGAGAATAGATTGAAATTCGGAATTAGGCACGCACCTTCGTATCATTTGATCCACGCCATATTTCCATAAGTATGGTTCATCCCACACATATTGCTTGGCTATCTTCTTAAGTTTCATATTTTGGAAGTTAGACATTGTATTAGGTACCTTCCTTGTCACCAAGTAATTCACTATATCCGCGTACCTAGGTGTAGAATTTTCCAAGGAGAAAAGTTGTTCGTCCGGAAAGCGGTCTTGTAATGGAAGTTCTTCTTGAGACATAACAAGTCTACTGAGATGATCCACAACGGTATTCTCCACACCTTTTTTGTCTCCAATTTCTATGTCGAACTCTTGTAGCAATAGGATCTATCGGATTAGCCTTGGCTTAGCTTCCTTCTTCTTTATTAAGTATTTAAGTGTGGCATGATCGGAATATACAATAACCTTTGTGCCCACCAAGTATGATCGAAACTTTTCCAATGCAAAAACTATAGCCAATAACTCCTTCTCCGTGGTATAGTAGTTGATTTGTGCATCATCAAGGGTCCTCGATGCATAATAAATTACATGGGACAATTTGTCCACTTTTTGACCCAAAACGGCTCCAAGCGCATAATCACTAGCATCACACATTAATTCAAATGGAAGATTCCAATCCGGTGACTTGATAATTGGCGCACTTGTCAACATTGCCTTCAATTTGTAAAAGGCATCCTTGCATTCCTTGTTGAAGTCAAAAGGTACTTTATTTTGTAATAACTTGCACATCGGCATGGAGATTTTGGAGAAATCCTTGATAAACCGCCTATAGAAACCTGCATGGCCAAAAAATGAACGGATTTCCTTCACCGAAGTGGGATATTATAAGTTCCTTATTAAATCTATCTTTGACTTGCCCACTTCAAGCCCTCGAGAAGACACGATGTGACCAAGTACTATGCCATGGTTTACCATAAAGTGACATTTCTCCCAATTAAGGACGAGGTTTGTGTCTATGCATTGTTTAAGAACTAGTTCAAGGTTGTCTAAACAACTATCAAAAGAATTTCCATAAACACTAAAATCATCCATAAATACCTCGATGATGCGCTCCGCATAGTCCGAGAATATACTTACCATGCATCTTTGGAAAGTAGCTGGTGCATTGCAAAGACCAAACGTCATCCGTCTATATGCAAACGTTCCAAACGGACAAGTGAAAGTGGTCTTCTCTTGGTCCTCTGGTGCAATAACAATTTGGTTGTATCCCGAATAACCGTCCAAGAAACAATAATGAGAATGCCCCGCTAACCGCTCCAACATTTGATCAATTAAAGGTAAATGAAAGTGATCCTTTCGAGTTGCGGAATTAAGCTTTCTATAATCAATGCACACTCTCCAACCGGTTTGAACTCTTTAGGAACAAGTTCATCGTCTTGAATTCTAACAACCGTAACACCAGACTTCTTTGGTACCACTTATACCGGACTAACCCATTTGCTATCGGATATTGGGTAGATCACCCTCACACTTAGCAATTTGAGTATCTTTTTCTTCACAACCTCCATCCTGGGAGGATTAAGCCTGCGTTGAGCATCACGTACCAGCTTCACGTTCTCTTCCATTAGAATTCTATGCATGCACACGGATGGACTAATGCCTTTGATGTCCGCAATTGTCCACCCAATAGCCGTTTTGTGCTTTTTCAAAACTCTAAACAAACGGTCTTCTTGTACCGGTGTGAGGTTCTTTACAATAATCACCGGAAGCTCATCTTCATCTCCCAAGAAAGCACACTTCAAATGTTCCGTAAGTGGCTTAAATTATAGCTTAGGCGCCTTCACAATAGATGGTACAAGTAATTCATCATCCATGGGTAAAGAAATATATGAAACATTACCCTTTTTAGCTTCTTGCAATGCCTTCAAGGCACCACACATCTCCACCAATTCCTTGGAGATTTCAACATCCAAATTGTACAATCCGTGGACGTCCAATTCAATGCTCTTTTGCAACATCACCTCAAGTTCGTCCTTTTGACTCAATTCCACCATTTGTTGCGCTAATGAACTAACCACATCAATGGAGTAAGCGGAATGCACATCACTTGGGTAGCGCATGGATTCAAATATGTTGAAGTGTATTATCTCCTTATCGAATTCCATAGTAAGTGTACTCTTGTCAACGTCAATCTTCGTCTTTGCGGTCTTCATAAATTGCCTCCCAAGAAGTAAAGAAGTAGATGACCGATTCTCATTGTTGTCCATATCCACCACGAAGAAATCAACCGGAAAAATTAGCCCATTCACTTGCACTAGCACGTCTTCTACAAGTACCTTAGGATATATGTTAGACTTGTTTTCTAATTGGATAATAACTCTTGTCTCTTTCAAAGGTCCAAGATTCAAGGTGTCATATATATCGGCCGACATTACACTTATGGAAGCTCCCAAGTCAAGTAAAGCATGTTCAAAACTTTTTGTACCAATAGTAATGGGCACCGTGAAACCACCGAGATCCGTGCACTTTGTAGGCATTTTCTTCAATAGCATAGCCGACGCACTCTCGCCAACTTTAGTAATTTCATTATCAAGCAACCTATCCTTCTTTGTGCATAATTCCTTTGTGAACTTAGCATACCTTGGCATTGTCTTGATGGCCTCGATGAATGGGATGTTGATGAAGATATCCATGAGTGCCTTGTCTTGAGCTTCTTTCTTGGACTTAGCAAAGCGACTGGGAAAAGGAGGTGGAGTAGTGAAACTAGGAACCGTTTCCTTGGATTGGTTAGTAGGTGTTGTATTCTCCTTTGGTGCGACTTCCTCTTTGTCTTTGACTAACTCTTTGCTAGCTTCTTCATGATGACTTGGACTCTCCACTTGTCTCCCACTTCTTAACGTAACCGCATTAACATTCTCTCTTAGATTCACAAATGGTTGTGAAGGAAGCTTTGTGGATGCTTGAGATTTCAATAGATGCACATCGGTTTCCAATTGTCCCATTTGGGTTTCCAAAGCCTTAATGGTCGATTCATTCTTTTGTTGGCTTTGTTGTAACATAGAAGTAAGACCTTGCATGCCTTGCATTAACACATTGAGCTTGTCATCACTCGAAGAATCACGCTCCTTGACTTGTTGTGGTTGAAATTTTTGTTGAGGTTGGAAGCGCGATTGTTGGAAACCACCTTGTTGCACATATGGATTAGGAGCCGCCGCTTGCTTGTTGGCATAACTAAAGTTAGGGTGATCCTTCCAACCGGGATTGTAAGTATTGGAGTATGGATCATACCTTGGCTTTGATTTGGATATAAAGCATTTACTTGTTCGGCCACATCATCCGGAATAATTACCGCGTCCATTCGTTGCATGACCCTTTCTATGCTCCCCATCCTTTGTTCAAGGTATGATGATGAATCACTAACTTCATGCACTCTCCTAACCGTTGGTTCTTCTCTTGTGTAGAATTTTTGCGAGTTTTCAGCCATACTTTCAATCAACTCTCTAGCTTGGGTCAACGTCTTGTTCATTAGTGCACCACTACCTGCGACGTCAAGAAGAGATCTATCACTTGGGTGGAGATCTTCGTAGAAGTATTGGAGTATCATGACGTCACTGAATTGATGGTGTGGACAGCTTTCCACCAATCTCTTGTATCGCTCCCAACATTCATACAATGACTCTCCCACATTTTGCTTCATCCCACAAATCTCCTTGCGAATTTGAGTAGATTTTGATGCAGGAATATATCTCTCGAGGAAAAGTTTCTTCATTCCATTCCATGTGGTGATATTTCCGGAAGACAAATAATACAACCATTCCTTTAGCATTGCCCGCCAAAGAGAACGGGAAAGCTTTCAACATTGCTCCATCCGCATTAGTCTCCGGTGGAAGCATGGCCATGACTATGGTAGAGAAGTCCATGATATGTTTATTTGGATATTCATTCACCATGCCATGAAACTTTGGTAACTCTCTAATCAACCCCGGATTGATCTTGAAGGTTGAGTTAGTTTGGATACACCATTGTTGTGTATCGAGCTTGTGAGAAGCTAAATCCTTGAGTGTACGATCAGCCATTTCTTCTTCGTCTATGTCGGAATCTGCGTACTCACTAGATGAAGAAGGAGGAAGCGGAGTATTAACCGCTCGAAAGAGGTCCTTTAGTTGAGTGCCGGATCGAAGACGTATATCAATTGGACTCGGTTTGCCCTCTTTAATCATTCACCAAAGATATAGTACCTGAAACAAGATTCTCGAAAACTAAGTTAGATAAGATATAGAATCTAACAAAGCAAGAATAAAGCAAAAAGAAAAATAAAACAACTAAAATCGTCCGCTGCTCCCCGGCAGCGGCACCAAAATTTGATGTGTGTCGTAACCACAACAAATTAATTAATGTTTTTACACCTAATTAACAAGTAATATAGTGTAGTCAAGTTCATTCCCACGAGGAGCAAGAGGTTTTAGTTGTTTAGTTGTCACAAAAAGGGGGGATTGGTTTTAGATTTTAAAAACAAAAGAAAGTAAATAAAGTAATTAAAAGTTTAAGTTGAAATAGATAAGAGAGATTAGATCAAAGAATCCTTATTCGTTGCAAAACAATATTCAAGTTATGTTCTTTTCCACTTTTTATTAGTCACAGATTATCACCAACCGTAGGTAAAGCAACTAGCTCAGTGCTAAACCCCTAAATTCCTAGTATCACCGGATACTGAAGTTCTCGACTACCAGATTCTATTCACCAAACCATCTAGTAGTAGCTCACTCAAGATGTAATTTAGTTAAACGCATTAAGATTTATGAATTTATTAGGTTGATATTAGTAGTTAGACTCTTAGCTCAAGGTCTACTTGCTAACGTTGTTTCCACACACAATTGCTCCAAGGAATCCCTCGGCAAGGTCTCATGTTTGCTACTTGTGTAAAGAGTCAAGAAACAATCACTCATCAGTTGCCTTCTTCAGTTTGTTTTTCAGAAAATCAAGATTCCTTGTTGCAATTCCGAGTTGTTCACTTACTACTTCAAAGTCTCGAAGAAGGTTTCCTACCAGTTGTGATGACATCTGAACTGGTAATTTGTTTTCATGATCAACATCATGAAAGCATGTTATAGAAACATGATTCAACTCAAGAATATTTTTCTTCTCAACTTCATAAACCTTGTTGCTTCCATCCGTTGTGTACAAAAAGAGTCAAGTAGAATCTTTTGGACCTTAAGGAACACAATATTTATAAGGTGTTCCAAGAAACCCTAGGAACAATGACGTTCGTGTGGGTTCGGTATGTGTACTTGGTCAATCACACATGTGAGACCCGGGGAAAGGAGAAGCACAATTATTCAAAGAATTGCCGAGTGACAGATACTCGGAGAAAGGATGAAGGAACACGAGGACCAAAAAAAAAATTCTTTTTTTTAAAAATAAACTTAACAACGAATTTAATACAACTCTGATAACTTTACCAAGATGAGTCATCTTGAGAACAAGGAGCATCCACCTTTTATATAAAAGAGGGATGTAACTTCAAGCAATCATGGTGTATTAAGATGAGCATCTTGCTCATCAATATTCACTTCTTCTTTTCCTTTATCAAGGGTATTTAGAGAGACATTATTCGTCATAGCTGAAGAAGTTTTATCAAGAAAAGGGTTAGGAGTACCTGAGTCAACTGTTTTCCATGTTTTCTTGATGCTCCGTTTGAGTCTGTTTACAATGATTTTTAGATCTGAGACTCGATTGTTGATATGTAAGAAATATGGAGTGGAAGTCTTGGATTTGCAGCTTTCTTCAGGGTGAGATGAGGAACTCAACTTTTCTTTCTTTCACATGCCTTTTTCTCTTTAAAGGGTTAGTCACCCTTTCGCCATTCTTCCTTCTTCCATTGTAGGCATTTTTTGTTTTGAACACACAACTAAGAAAGGACTTATCACAGTACATTCCTTGAGTGTTTAAAGTGCCTTTTCCAACAATGTGTGAAACCGGTTTAATGACTTCTTTAGACATCCAAGTAAGAATGTTATGAAGCTTTTCATTCTTCAACCGATAACGACATCTTTGCTCAGCATGTCCTTTATTCCCGCAGTAATAGCAGTTAAAGGAATTATTTTTAACTGTTCTCTTGTGAGCAGAATCCTTGTTTTGGGGACCATTGCAAGCTGCTAAAGGTTTTTCACATGGAGAATTATCACTAGCTTTAACAAAGTTGATCTTACTAGTTTTTGGAGCGTCTATTCCTTTATAGCCCAGACCACGTGTATTACGGTGTTCTTTACATGCTCCAAGCATAGAAGATAATTTTGTAGATCTAGAATTGAATCTACTCAGTCTCTCTTCCAGTGATTATACTTTATTAAGAGCATCTGCAAGCTCAGTCTCCAAGGATTTTTCTTTGGCGACAAGACTGCGCTCTTTGTCGCAAAAACGTTTTTGTTGAGAGTCATATCTTGATGCGTGTTGTAACAAAAACAAATTAGTTAATGTTTAGTTGTCACAAAAAGGGGGGATTGGTTTTAGATTTTAAAAACAAAAGAAAGTAAATAAATCAATTAAAAGTTTAAGTTGAAATCAATAAGAGAGATTAGATCAAGGAATCCTTCTTTGTTGCAAAACAATGATTCAAGTTATGTTCTTTTCCACTTTTTATTAGTCACAGATTATCACCAACCGTAGGTAAAGCAGCTAGCTCAGTGCTAAACCCCTAAATCCCTAGTATCACCGGATACAGAAGTTCTCGACTACCAGATTCTATTCACCAAACCACCTAGTAGTAGCTCACTCAAGATGTAATTTAGTTAAACGCATTAAGATTTATGAATTTATTAGGTTGATATTAGTAGTTAGACTCTTAGCTCAAGGTCTACTTGCTGACGTTGTTTCCACGCACAATTTCTCCACGGAATCCCTCCGCAAGGTCTCGTGTTCGCTACTTGTGTAAAGAGTCAAGAAACGATTACTTATCCCCTAACTTTCACTAGCTTTAGATCAATTAACAAATCAATTTAGTTGGACACCTAAACAATCTATCGATCAACCATGAATGTATAAACGTTCCGTAAAAACAAACGATAATCATGTGAAAAACTTCAAAGTAAATTTAAAAACAAAACTCAAAACATGTAAAGAACTAGGAATTCATCCTCAATCAATAAGAAAATTAGCTACTCATGTTTTTGAAATTCACACAAATAATCAAAGGGAGAATTTTTAAAGTTCACACAAATAATTAAAAGAAGAATTTTGAAAGCAAGCAAAAACACAAGTGTTGTGTGTGTAGAGGTGTAGAGATGTAGAAGTGTGGAGAACTCCTTTATTTATAGGATTCAATGCTCTCCAATCCTTGTAGAAAAAGAATCCTCATTCCATAATAACACCACTTTCCCAATTTGAGCCTAATTTCAATTTTAAGTCCAATTATCCAAATCTTCCAAGTTTCCATCCAACTTCCAAATCTAAGTATTCACACCCATGAGAAGAATCCGCACAAAAATCTGTAAATTTGGGTTGCCTGAAAAATCCTCGAGATCACCAGAAATCCGACCTGAAATGTCGCCGCCGACCACCTGAGTTCTGTTGCCGTCGACGTTCTGTTAAACTAAATGGTCAAGAAGGTCAAGCTGTCAGTCAACTGGGTCAAGGTAGGATAGTCAGCTACGGAATCAACTGCTCTGACTCGGTCTTAATCGGCTGAATGACTGAGTCACATGGATGGATCGGTCATCGAACTCTTCTGGAATGGTCATCGCCGGCACCGAGTCGACTCGTCAGAGTAGAAAATCCGACAGAGTTTCCTTTGTTTCAGGTGTATTTCCAGGCCATATTCGGGCCGATTTCAGCTTCATTCCCTGTTCACAATCCTAAACATACATCTACCATAATCAAATCATTCATCTGCTACTTCTGCACTAGCAAGATCCCCTTCTATTCTCTTCTCAGCGTGTTGTTGATTCATTCACATCATATTTACCAATCTGCAACATCATCTTTTCCTTCTCTTCATTTCAAATCACAACAGACACCCTCAAATTCATCACAGATCTCCTCTCTTCACTTCCATGCACACATTTTAGCATTCATTCAACACAGTTTTGAGAACCCATTCTTCTGAGTTCTATTTAGAGCTCTTTCTATGTATCTGCAACATCACCATCATCTCTGCATCACCTTCAAATCCTTGCTTCTTCTTGATTCAATGGAAGCAGCAGCTTAATCATCTTCTTTATTTATCAACGGTAACAGAACCCATTTTCTTTCCTGCAATTTTAGTATCACCAGGAACGCAATTCTGCTCTGTATCTAACACTGATAAACACCCATTCTCTGCATTTGATATTCTTCTTGTCTTCAAAAACCCTAACTTCAATTTCTTCCATTACCCCTTAACAACAATTTCTCTTGTTCATCTCAGAGAGCAACAACAACTCAATCAAGCCTAACCCATCTTCGATTTCCATTATAGCCGCACAATCAACAACATCTCTCTGAATTCAATTTCTTCATCTGATGTAGCTTCATCAAATTCAAACCCATCTTAGCAACAACACCACCAAATCCAAATCAGTTTCATTAACAAATCCATCTTCCAATTCCTTTATGACCCAGTCTTCAGTACGTTATCATCCTTCACAGATCGAGCAAGTTCTTCTTCTTTTCCATCTCAATTTCATCTTCGATTCCATCTGATAAATTGATTCTCGGCTTCAATTCTCTCAAATTACTAACAAATTTATTCCAATACCGAACTCATCTCAGATTTCACAACAATCTCTCGATCATAGCAGCATCGATTTAATTTTCTTCTCTTGGTTTCAACAGCAGCATCCGCTGCTTTTAGTTTCAGGTGAATGGATGAATGAGAGGTGATGTGATTTGTAGATAGTGGTAAAAAGTGATTCGATTCTCGAACTTGTGAAGGATAACTTTAGACTTAAACTCAAAACTAAATAGAAAACTCGCTAATAATTATAACAAACACCGACAAAGTTGGTATCAATATTAAAAGAACACTGAGACTAAGATTCCACTATTTTCCAAGTTCAAAGTGATTTGGTCCAAATATTTATATTCATGCAATTTTCTCGTTTAATCTGATTCTAAAATATTGCAACTAATAGATTTTCAAAAGTAATAATTGTAAATACCAAGTATGAAGCATCAAGAGTCTATAAACTAAGCATACTCCATCAAAATAGATCACAATCACTCAAATAAAAATAATATTCAATAATATTTCAAGGAAAATAATCATAATAATAATTGCAATAAATTAAATAAAATATATTGTACCGCTTTTTGTTGGAAAAATAGCTTCTTCTATCGCCTCAGCAATGGGGTTTAGCTCCTCATATTATTCACGTTCTCAAAATAGGTGTTTATAGCTCAAAAATGTGAAAAACAAGAGAAAACTAATAAAGCAGACAGTTTGCAACGCTAGAAAGGCGTACAAACAGACTTTTACAATGGGTTTTGAACTGTTACAGAGAAAAGATGACAAGCTTGTGATATATGAGATCTGTTGAACATCGATACTTCTGTTGTGTTGTTTGAATAAGACTGCCTCTGCTACTGTCCTCCTCTGTCCAATGTTCTTCAGCTTCTCTTCTTCACCAGCAGCAGGTGAATATTCCTGCAACTTCACCTATGCTTCTCTGATCCAATTCTATCGACCCGCAAACTCTAGGCCCTCTTTTCTTAATACTCCCCCAAGACTATATATTCACCACAGTCCAAGAATATTGCTTCCAAATCTTTTTTCTTTCACCAAAAGACTCGGGATTTTTCCTTTTTCTCTTTACTTACGCGTTTACAATAAGAGCTGAGTTATTCCAAAGGTAAACTCAAGTCAGAAGATAAGATATTCTCCCTGATTCCTCCATGTAACTTCCATACTCCAACCAATTCTCTTTCCCTGTTTAACCGAGAAAATATTAGACTTCCCTTTCCTTACGATTCTAAAACAGTATCTTCCCTATTTTGATTAAAACCCTCTTTAGTAAATATAGGATGCGATCCTAGACGTACATATACTCTCTTCATATATCACGTATCTTCCCGA
Source organism: Papaver somniferum (assembly GCF_003573695.1). Lineage (NCBI taxonomy): Eukaryota > Viridiplantae > Streptophyta > Magnoliopsida > Ranunculales > Papaveraceae > Papaver > Papaver somniferum. The sequence continues at coordinate 104,938,441 of NC_039365.1, forward strand.
ATCATCAACAGACCCGACAAAGTTTCCACCTCCTTTGTTTTATCCAAAACCCATGTAGATTTCCTTTTTTCACGTAACAGAAGTCATTACCAAGCCTGTGCTGTCCTAATAGACTAATTCGGACCCAATCCAGCGAGAAAGTCCAATAATAGCTCGCTTGAATCTTTCCCAGAATTTCACGCGGTGGCTGTAATTTTTCCTGCCAATTTGCCAACTTTGAACTGTGAAGAAGAGATGTCCCCTAACCTCTGATGGTGTGTCTTTATCAGCTGGGTGCCCTGGGGTGCAAACATCAAGTGGGTGTCCCTTAGTAATTAGGATGCCCCTTATCCAAACTGAGAGTCCGAATAGTAATTTCTCCCACGAGCTCAAATACCACTTTTCGAGCCAATTTTCCCGCAAAAACTTATTTCTCCAAAAACACCTACAAAGACATAAAATAACCAAATAAGTACAAAATCGAGCACTAACAATATATACAATTGAGATCAAAATAGACACATAAACGCGTCTATCAAATACCCCCAAACTTATTATTTGCTAGTCCTCGAGCAAATCAAATCTAGAAAATAAAATCCTAACTCACTGTCGCAGGCATCGTCGATTACATTTAGAATATGCAATAAGCCTTTAAACCCCTAGGTGTCTCTAGTGGCGGAGTGTTGTCTCCGGAGGGCTTACCAGAGGTATACCCACAAAACCTTTATACTCCAGACCCTAGCTATCTACACAGAACCTTGGAAGGCACTAAAGAATCTCCTTGGTTGGCATACTTATTGACTACAGGAGGAAGTACCCTGATGCGAAATTCCAATTGTTGTACACGAGTTCGCACTCAAGCATACTAAAATTCATATAAAGTGACAGAGCTCTACTCATATAGTCGCACCCAAACTCAGAATCAAACAAATCACATGGATAGATTAAGAAGATGGATATAGAAAATCATAGATGGTTTTGATGTTGACTAAGGTGAACGGTGTTTCTCATATCTGTTTGAAGGCCACTGCCATAATAAACATATCCTAATGGACTGAGATACCGGTCTAACTAATATCAACACACTGGCATATACAAGGGTACCAGCGGTCGATAATCCTAACTCTAGGTCAACACAACTGGCATATACAAGGGTTCCAGTGGTCGACTTTATTGAATTTATTCCAGTTGGTCTGATGGTATGGTCTCAATTTCTCTTTATTTATTTATTTTTATTTTTTTCAACTTTTTTTTTTTGGCTATCTCAATCACTCTATTTCACCCTAGCAATGGTAACAACTTGAATCGCGAGCCCCACCTAATCACTTAGAGAAACATATTTTAAAAATAAAAAAAATAAAAATAGAAGTGAAAAGGACAATGAGACATGGCGAAACTACCATGTTATTTCTAACACCTGAGCTCTGTGCTTTTATGAATAGACTCTTTAGATGTTTCCATCTAATCAGATTGGTCCCTCAACTCCTACAACCAAAATGCTTCTATCCACTTAGATTGGGTAGTGCCATCCTTAATAAGGATAAATTTCTAGGCTCTGGAGTTTATTTATTGCAACGAAAAGGTAACAAAAAGTTCTACCCCACCCCCAAACTTAAATCTAACATTGTCCTCAATGTTTCTAATTAAAGAACAATACCAAAAATATAAGTAACATGGGGAAATAGTAAAGAGAGAAGTCGGAAAGATAGTACCTGGGTGAAGTGTAACCAAAAACCTACAAAAATAATATACAACATACAAAATCGCCTCGATGGTCAATCAAGGTAAACAGGGTCCTCCAGAGGGACCTCCTCAACATCACCTGTAGGAAAAGGCTCTAAAAAGGGCTTCAATCGCTGACCGTTAACCTTCGAAGAACTACTACCATCTGGTGTCTCAATCTCAACAGCGCCATGAGAAAAAACAGTACGGACCACAAAAGGACCGGTCCATCGAGAGCTCAACTTCCCGGGGAATAGATGCAACCGAGTGTCATATAGAAGAAATTTTTGACCTGGAGAAAATGACTTTCGTAAAATATTCCTATCATGCACAAGTTTCATTTTGTTCTTATACTCCTTAGCACTATCGTATGCATCTCTATGAATCTCGTCCAACTCATTGAGATAGAGCTTTCTTTGAGCTCCTGCCTTGTCAAGTGAAAAGTTTAAGTTCTTAATAGCCCAATAGGCTCGATGCTCTAACTCAACAGGAAGGTGACATGCCTTTCCAAACACTAAATGATAAGGTGACATTCCAATGGGTGTCTTAAACGCAGTACGGTAAGCCCATAAGGCATCAGTAAGCCTCAACGACTAGTCTTTCCTATTTGGATTAACTGTTTTCTCTAGAATACGTTTAATTTCCCTATTGGAAACCTCGACCTGACCACTAGTCTGAAGGTGATATGGGGTTGCTACTTTATGGGTAATACCGTATTGTTTCATTAAAATAGCAAACGGTCTATTACAAAAGTGTGAACCTCCATCATTAATTATAGCTCGCGGCGTTACCAAAACGTGTAAATATATTCTCTTTCAAAAACTGGACTACGACCCTGTGGTCATTCGTTTTACACGTAACCACCTCAACCCACTTAGACACATAGTCTACAGCGACAAGTATGTAAAGATATCCAAACGAAATAGGAAATGGACCCATAAAATCAATGCCCCATACATCAAAGACCTCAATCACTAAAATAGGGTTCAAAGGCATCATATTTCTACGGGAAATGGTTCCTAACTTCTGGAAACGCTCACAAGAAACACAATGACTATAGGAATCTTTAAACAACGAAGGCCAGTAAAATCCACACTGCAAAATCTTAGCAGCAGTCTTCTTAGTACTAAAATGACCCCCACATGCATGTTCATACAAAAGGAGATAATGCTAGACTGGTCACTCTCAGATACACATCTCCTAATAATCTGGTCCGGACAATACTTAAACATATAAGGATCGTCCCAAAAGAAATGTTTAACCTCGGCTAAAAACCTAGAACAATCTTGCTTACCCCAATGTTGAGGCATTCGACCAGTAACAAGATAATTCACTATATTTGCATACCAAGGTGATTGGGAAACAGAGAACAATTGTTTATCAGGAAAACTGTCCCTTATATGAAGGGAATTATTAGGGGAACTAACATCTAGCCTAGACAAGTGGTCTGCTACTACATTCTCTGCACCCTTTTTGTCTCTAATGTTTGGACAAAATTCAAAAGTATCCATATAATCAATCTAGGTTTGGTATCCTTCTTAGACAAAAGGTATTTCAAAGCAGCATGATCAGTATATATTACGATCTTAAAACCTAATAAATAGGATCTAAACTTATCCTAGGAAAACACGATGGATAGAAATTCCTTCTCGGCAGTTGTATAGTTCATCTGGGCATCATTCAGAGTTTTGCTAGCATAGTAAATCACATGGAGTAATTTGTTTTCTCGCTGACCTAGCACAACGCCTATAGCATAATCTGAAGCATCACACATAATTTCAAAGGGTAGGTTCCAGTTAGGTGCCTGGACTATCGGGGCAATAGTGAGTAAAGTTTTAAGCTTATCAAAATCCTTTAACCAAGCATCATCAAATAAAAACTTAACATCTTTTGCAAGAAAATTGCAAAGAGGTCTAGAAATCAAGCTAAAAACTTTAATGAATCGACGGTAAAAACCTGCATGCCCTAAGAATGACCTAATATCTTTTACGGTTTTTGGGACCTGTAGAGTCTTAATAAGGTCAATTTTGGCTTTGTCTACCTCTATACCCTTTGAAGAAACGATGTGCCCTAAGACAATTCCTAATTCAACCATGAAATGGCATTTTTCCCAGTTAAGCACTAAATTCTTTTCCTTACACCTAGTCAACACTAATGTCAAATGATGCAAGCACTCATCAAAAGATGAACCAAATACTGAAAAATCATCCATAAAGACCTTTAAAAACCGTTCTACCATATCAGAAAATATGCTCATCATACAACGCTGAAAAGTCGCAGGGGCATTACATAACCCGAAAGGAATGCATCTATACGCAAAGGTACCAAAGGGACAGGTAAAAGTGGTTTTCTCTTGGTCTTCTGGGGCAATACCGATCTGATTGTAACCGGAGTAGCCATCTAAGAAGCAATAGTGACTATGTCCAGCTAATCGCTCTAGCATTTGGTCGATAAAAGGAAGAGGAAAGTGATCCTTTATTGTGACCTTATTCAATTTCCTATAGTCAATACACACACGCCATCCCGTGGTCACTCGGGTTGGGATTAATTCATTATTATCATTCTGGACTACAGTGATACCCGATTTTTTGGGGACAACCTGAACAGAGCTGACCCACTTACTGTCTGAAATTGGGTAAATAATACCTGCATCTAACAACTTAAGCACCTCTTTTCGAACTACCTCTTTCATGTTAGGGTTCAGTCGACGTTGCATCTCCCTAGAAGGTTTGGAGTCTTCCTCTAAATGAATCTGATGCATACACACAGTAGGACTTATACCCTTAATGTCTGCTATAGTCCACCCTAAAGCTTTCTTATTGTCTTGAAGTACTTTTACTAGCCTACTTTCCTGATCACTATCCAAATCGGAAGCTACAATCACAGGTAAAGTCTCATATGGGCCTAAAAACACATACTGTAGAGTATCAGGTAGTGGTTTAAGGTCCAACTTTGGGGGCTCTTCTAAAGAAGGAATTAGGGTAGTCTCAGAAACTGGTAACGGTTCGAACCTAGCTTTCCATCTATCAGTGTATAACACAGGGGTAGAATCTAATAGAGAATTCACTTGTTCAATAGTGCTATCGTCATCAAAATTTAAACCAAAATGGGATAGACAACTTTCTAATGGGTCTTCAAATAAAATGTTTGGTAATGACTTCTGAACTAAGGCTTCTATCATGTTCACCTCTTCAACACATGTGTCATCTAGCTCATAAGGTAGCTTACTGACATTAAAAATGTTCATCTCTATAGTCATATTACCAAAAGATAAATTCATCACACCATTTCGACAGTTAATGATCGCATTCGACGTAGCTAAAAACGGGCGACCTAAAATCACAGGTATCTGGTTCTCTGGGTCAGGGATAGGCTGAGTATCTAGGACCACGAAATCCACTGGATAGATAAACTTGTCGACCTCAATAAGGACATCCTTAATAACACCTCGAGGAATTTTAACAGACCTATCAGCTAACTGCAGTGTTATCTGAGTAGGTTTTATTTCACCAAGTCCTAGCTGTAAGTACACATGGTACGAAAGTAGGTTCACACTGGCTCCTAAGTCAAGTAAAGTTTTTTATACCCGGTGTTTACCTATTGTACAAGCAATGGTAGGGGAACCTGGGTCTTTGCACTTTGGAGTTGTAGTGTTTTGAATAATTGAACTTACGTGACTAGCTAAAAAGGCTTTCTTATGGACGGTAAGTTTTCGCTTTCGCGTACACATATCCTTAAGGAACTTGGCATAAGCAGGAATTTTCCTAATTGCATCTAATAAAGGAAGGTTTATGGTAACTTGCTTAAAAACCTCCAATATGTCATTAAAGTTCGATTCCTTCTTTGTTGGTACTAATAGCTGAGGAAATGGGGCTCTAGGTACAGAATCAGACCTCTCAGGAACTGAGTTGGCATCATCAGAAATTTTATCAGTTTCTTTATCTAGTTTTCCTGAGGGGTGAACTACAATATGTTCACTATCGGTCATGGTTACCTGATTGTCTACTATTCTACCACTCATAAGGGTTCTAATAGCATTCAATTGATTAGATGGTTTTGTACCTACTTCATGAACTCCCCTAGGATTGGGATTAGTCTGACTAGGGAACCTACCATTATCTCTCTCACTTAAGGTCTTAGCTATTTGGCCGACTTGAAGTTCTAACTTAGCAAGGCTCTGAGCATTAGTTTAAAAATTCTTCTTAGTTTCCTGTTGAAAACTAACATGGCTCTGTGCTAACATTTCCTGAGTTTTTGCTAACATCTTAATAGATTCCTCTAAGCTAGTCGTTTTATTTTCTGGGCCTGATGTATTCCTAGTGTAGCCAAAACCTGGGGGAGCATTAGAATTATTAGATTGACCCTGACTCTGGACCTTATACCATGAATAGTTCGGATGGTTTCTCCAACCAGGATTATAGGTTTCTGAATATGGGTCAAACTTCTGACGATTATCAAACCTAGTGTTATTATATAGAGCATTTGCTTGCTCTTCATTATTTTATCCTTCCCAAAAAGGCTCCACTCTCCCACTAGTGTTACCCACTTCTAAAGCTTCTAACTTTTTCGCTATAGAAGCAATTTTGGCATCTGATTCATAGCCTCCTTCTACCCTATTAACGTTTCCTCTGCCGAGAAGAATTGTTTTCCGGGGTCCCCTACTACTTTCCCATTGTTGGGTCTTTTCAGCGACTTCATGCAAATATGTCATCGCGTCATCAACTGTTTGGTTCTCAAATCCACCAGTACACATAGATTCTACTATGGTTATGGTAGGATAATCTAAACCCTCATAAAGGATCTGAACTAACCTAACCTTCTCTAAACCATGATGAGGACATTGGGCTAATAAATTATTGAAACTTTCCAAATACCTATACAAAGTTTCTCCCTCTTGTTGAGAAAAACGTGCAGATTTGCGTCCTAATAGACGATGTTTTGTGCCTAGGGGAAAACTTGTTCGAAAAGGCAGATATAAGTTGTTCATACGTTTCGATTGACCCGGAAGCCAAACTATATAGCCACGATTTAGCTTTATCTTTCAGGGAAAAGGGGAATAACCTAAGTTTCAAAGCATCATCATCTAGGTTTCTAATCCTGAGGGTACTACAAATTTCCTCAAAGTCCCTAACATGGAAATAGGGTTTTTCATTTTCTTTCCCTAAAAAGATTGGGAGCAGCTGTAAGGTCCCAGGTTTAAGTTCATAAGTTTCTTCCGTCTCAGCTAACCTGATACATGAGGGGCGAGTAGTCCTAGTTGGATTCAACAAAGCTTTCGAAGTAGCCATTTCTGGCGCTATCGGAGCAACAAGGATTCTCTCCTCAGTCAAAGGACGTTCAAAAACAGACTCTTCAAAAGTCGGACTCTCTAGATTAAGGTAATCGAGACGCTTCGAACTACTAGGTTTCTCTTTAACAAATCTACCTAGTGCGTCTCTTTTACGTTCAGGCATACAATAGAATTTTCTAAATTGGAAGGGTAAGCAAACACAGATCAGGGCCGACTCAACCAAATCAAACCTATTGATTCTAGCAAATAAAAAGCATGATGGCTCCACTTAGATTGTTTCTAGACCAGCTTCTAATCCTTCAAACGGGAATTCGTTACAATTTAAGCAAACCCCTATGGAATCAATCCGAGTTAAAGTAAATTGAATAGAGGCGAGGTAAGCTCGGTGGAGCTTTGATACCCAAGGCCTCACCGGTATTACAAGGCGGCGCAGTCACGCATTCAACTTACAGAAACCGTCAAGAACTTCGAAGTATGCTTAAAATAGTAACCAATATTTTTCGAATGACTTTCCTGTTAAGCTCGTTACCCTATCGGTCTTGTTCTATTCAAAATTTTAGGCTTAGGTTCGCGTAGGTTACGTGTTCTTAAAGCGGGCAAGAAGAGAACGGTGATGAAATCCGAACCCTTATCTTGTATGGCCAGACCTTGCCCTTTACTAGAAAAATAAATGTTCGTATTCAGTCCTCAACATATATGCATACGAAGGAGTCCAGTAACTCGCTGACAGGGGATTCACGAGTGTTTAGAATCTTACCTCCTGTTCCAGAAGGGGGACGAATCGGTTGTAGTCTACTCGGGCCACTGACTCCGATGTCAAGTGTACGAACCCAAGGTGCAGAGAAAATATCTTAATTGTCCTCCTTCTCTGCAAACATTTTATATTTAAAGTACCCTTCCGTAGGGTAATAAAAAAAATGTCCCAAAGTCCAAAAGTCCAAAAAGAAAAGAAAAATTACAAAAATAATAAATCCTAACACAGTTTTTTTTTCTAAAAGAAAATAAACAAACCCTAAACTAAAATTGTCTAAAATAAAATTGTCTTCTTTTATGTTCTTTTTGCTTTAATCTTTAGCTCCAAGTCTTTATGAAATCACCAAACTCTTTGGCTCAATTTTCTTTATGATCCAGAACCTGTAGACACAAGATAAATACCCAAAAACATAAAAAAGAACAAAAATAAAAATAAAATAAATCTAAAACCCTAAAAACAAGTCCGCGTCGACGGCGCCACAAATTGATGTGATTTGTAGATGGTGGTAAAAAGTGATTCGATTCTCGAACTTTTGAAGGATAACCTTAGACTTAAATTCAAAACTAAATAGAAAACTCGCTAATAATTATAACAAACACCGACAAAGTTGGTATCAATATTAAAATAACACTGAGTCTAAGATTTCACTATTTTCCAAGTTCAAAGTGATTTGGTCCAAATATTTATATTCATGCAATTTTCTCGTTTAATCTGATTCTAAAATATTGCAACTAATAGATTTTCAAAAGTAATAATTGTAAATACCAAGTATGAAGCATCAAGAGTCTATAAACTAAGCATACTCCATCAAAATAGATCACAATCACTCAAATAAAAATCATATTCAATAATAGTTCAAGGCAAATAATCATAATAATAATTGCAATAAATTAAATAAAATAGATTGTACCGCTTTTTGTTGGAAAAATAGCTTCCTCTATCGCCTCAGCAATGGGGTTTAGCTCCTCATATTATTCACGTTCTCAAAATAGGTGTTTATAGCTCAAAAGTGTAAAAAACAAGAGAAAACTAATAAAGCAGACAGTTTGCAACGCTAGAAAGGCGTTACAAACAGACTGTTACAATGGGTTTTGAACTGTTACAGAGAAAAGATGTCAATCTTGTGATATATGAGATCTGTTGAACAACGATACTTCTTTTGTGTTGTTTGAATAAGACTGCCTCTGCGACTGTCCTCCTCTGTCCAACGTTCTTCAGCTTCTCTTCTTCACCAGCAGCAGGTGAATATTCCTGCAACTTCACCTACGCTTCTCTGCTCCGATTCTATCGACCCCCAAACTCTAGACCCTCTTTTCTTAATACTCCCCCAAGACTATATATACACCACAGTCCAAGAATATTGCTTCCAAATCTTTTTTCTTTCACCAAAAGACTCGGGATTTTTCCTTTTTCTCTCTACTTACGCGTTTACAATAGGAGATGAGTTATTCCAAAGGTAAACTCAAGTCAGAAGATAAGATATTCTCCCTGATTTCCTCCATGTAACTTCCATACTCCAACCAATTATCTTTCCCTGTTTAACCGAGAAAATATTAGACTTCCCCTTCCTTACGATTCTAAAACAGTATCTTCCCTGTTTTGATTAAAACCCTCTTTAGTAAATATAGGATGCGATCCTAGACGTACATATACTCTCTTCATATATCACGTATCTTCCCAAATCATCAACAGACCCGACAAAGTTTCCACCTCCTCTGTTTTATCCAAAACCCATGTAGATTTCCTTTTTTGACGTAACAAAAGTCATTACCAAGCCTGTGCTGTCCTAACAGACTAATTCGGACCCAATCCAGCGAGAAAGTCCAATAATAGCTCGTTTGAATCTTTCCCAGAATTTCACGCGGTGGCTGTAATTTTTCCCGCCAATTTTCCAACTTTGAACTGTGAAGAAGAGATGGCCCCTAACCTCTGATGGAGTGTCTTTATCATCTGGGTGCCCTAGGGTGCAAACAACAAGTGGGTGTCCCTTAGTAATTAGGATGCCCCTTATCCAAACTGAGAGTCCGAATAGTAATTTTCTCCCACGAGCTCAAATACCACTTTTCGAGCCAATTTTCCCGCAAAAACTTATTTCTCCAAAAACACTTACAAAGACATAAAATAACCAAATAAGTACAAAATCGAGCACTGACAATATATACAATCGAGATCAAAATAGACACATAAACGCGTCTATCAAGAGGCAGTCTCCTCTCTATTTTAGGGTATAGGCATTAGGGTTGGACGACTACACCCCAGGGATAGGGACCACCCCAGTTTGGGTGCTAACATCACACACATTTTCCGGCTAAGGGCTACCCAAATTGCCATCCCCTTAATTCTCAGCTGGCCTGTCTTTAGTGCTCTTCCAAATAGAGCTGCCCCCTAACATTAACTAGGCTTCAGATAGTGTTCGCCCATGAAATAAATATTTTCGCCCTTTTCGCTCAAATTGGGTGACTTCTTCTCCTTTTCTTCTGCATGACTCCAAAGTAGCTACAAAACTCAAAACATGCGTAAAATACATAATTTACAAGAAAAAATAGCAAAGAAAGCATAAACTCTAGATAGTAAATACGGTGTATTCTACACCTATCAGGATTAGTTTTGCACAATACTAGATGTCTCCTTTATATAGTCTTTCAAATCAGGGTTTCGCCTTGGTCACAAAGCAAATAATATCCACCGTTAGATGAAAACCTGATTTAGATTCAAGCTAATATTTCTCAACCGTTAGATCGAAAACTTAGCTTGTTATACACAAATGAAATGCACGCTTCTAGGTTTGTTAACCGTACCCAAACGTGTACATTTGTTGGTTCAACAATAGTTAACCAAAAGGTTATCCATATGAGCATTTCATACCAACCATATTCTTCTTCACCATAACTAGTTCAAATGACTCAAATGAACTAGTTAGAGAGTTGTTCAATTGCAAGGAAATCTTATGTACTACACAAGAAACAATTGAAGCAAATATGATTTGATTCACTCGAATCGGTTCATGAACTTTATAGCCACGTTTTGTAAATTGCATTCCTTAGTCTTTATAAGTTTAAGTTCAGAAATCATCTTCAGATATATAACCTTCTTAAGTTCGCACACTAGGTTCGCGGACTTAAGCAACCGGGAAGAGTTTACAAATTCCAGCATAAAATCTCGGCAACGACTTTCCGCTGGTTCGCGGACTGGTACTCATGCAACAAGTTTGTCAACTCCAGCAGAATTTCTCGGGCTGAGAAGTTTGGCAGTTCGCGGACTTGGAAACAAGCCATTCTTCCGGTTTCTCTTGATCAACAAAGTTCTCAAACTTTGGTTCTAGGGATAGTACTTATGCACATATGTGTTTCCACAACAATACTTATGTCCATCATTGGTTATGTAATCTAAACTCTCATTCCAACCATTGAAACATTCTTAGAGGACGTTATATAGTTGCTACACCATTTCTCGTCAAAGCAATTTTCTAAGTGATTGAAACATATCATGACTTTCGTCACTAGGTAAAGATAAACATGGTCGAAGCGAAACGCTTACCAACACATATTTCGAGATATAGATAGGCGAGGTATATTCGGCTCGAAATACCAAATGTGTATAATCTAAGTCTATATATAACATACGACTTTTTGTCTTAAGAAGTAGGAGATAGAGTAGATAGACTTTTGAGTGACAGATAAGTTCAAGTCTTCACATAACTTTTTTTTTGAGAAGTTCCACCGGTTCCTTGAGTAGTTCTTCTTCTTGTATGATGAATCTCCATGAAGTCCTTGAGCTCAAGTACACTTTCTATCCTAGTCCGAGACTTAGCTATAGTAGACTAGAAATCAAGACTTATAGTTTTGATCACTAACATTGACAAACATGTTTGAGATAGCAACGCATGCGAGTTCGACCGAGCAATGCTCTAACACCAACCCTTCTATTACACCATGAAAAGTCAAGACCAGTTTTAGGTGCCTGAAGAAGCTCACAAAAATCAATACAATTGTTAAAATCACCAACAGCTGAAGTAATAGGAGATCTACCACCTTTTTTTCAACCACAGATAAAACAGTATTAAAATCACCTAGGAGTAACCAAGGTTTAGAAAGAAGACTAATGTCACAAAGATCCTTCCACAACTCTCTTCTGTTCATGGTATAAGAATTAACATGCACTCCAGTAACAAGAACACCACCAACTTCCACTATAATGCATTGTTTTGAAGAAGCAACAACTGAAGGAGTAATAGAACAATTCCAAAAAAGCCAAATATTTCCTTTATACCATCTGTAGAGTTATGAATAATTTTTTGATTCATACCAGGAAGCTTGATACCACTTTTTTTATAATTAATTTTGGGTTCTACAACCCAAACTAAAGTAAGATTATTAGAATTAACTAAAGAATAGAGTTTATCTTTGGCCTTTTGTCTTTTAAGGCCTCTGCTATTCCAAAAGATAACTCTCATTTAAAAGGGGGTTGAGTAGGGGGAGTAAAACTCCCCTTTTCCACCACATGTTTCAAAATTTCTTTACTAGCAAGCCTAGTAACCACTGCAGGAGGTTTAACTGACTTTGCAGGAGGTTTAACTAACTTTCAGAATTTTGTCTTTTATGGAAAAATTTCTTCATAGTTGCCATATTTTTATTTACAATAACAGGATCAGGGGCACATTGGTTAGTAGCAGCATCCTTCTTTAAAATGGTCACAGGTTGTGATATAGTGCCAAATTCTAATAAATTTGAAGTACTAACCTCTTTTACTTCTCCATCCTCAGAACTAGAGTAATCATTTTCATTATCTTGTAGTACCTCAAACTGATTACTGTTGATATGAATTAAAGTAGTAGTCACAGAAGATGTACCTGTAGGAGAAAATCCTCCCACCACCTCTTTAAATGGTGTTTCAACATTTGTTGTTTCTGAAATTTTTGGTGTAGATGATTTACTTTTGGATGAGCTAGGTAACTTTGAACTATCTGTACTGTTTGCAATGTTTGGTGTAAAAGATTTAGGTCCAGATGGACTAAGTGTCATTGAAGTATCTGCATTGTTTGGCACAGAGCTTTGATTCTTCTCACTGACCTTTGGAGGAACAGCTGCTGGAATTTAGACATTATCAGGACCATTATTATCCTGCATTTGTTGTTGTGATTGAATGAGATTATTCAGACCACCAGTACTTTGAGAAGTTGGCTTGCTTAATCTGCATTCAGTAGTAAGATGTCCAACAATCTGACATTTAGTACAAAATTTTGGTAAATTAGTTAAGATAACCCCTTGAGAGAAATCTCCATATCTTGTTATAATCCAGATCTTATTAGGAATACTTTTTGCTAAATCAACTTCAATAAGAATTTTGGCATAATATCCACTCTAAAACTGAAGTGTAGCTGTATCAACCTTGATTGGATTACCAATTACTCTACCAATAGTGAATAGAGTTTTTTCATCCCAGTATTTAAGACTTAATCCAGGAAACTGAACCCAAATCATTGCTTTTGAAGTACGTTGATTTTCCGATCTGAAATTAGGTATCCAATTTCTGACTTTAAGAACTTGGTCAAGAATTTCCCATCTGCCATTTTTAATATAATTTTTATCTTCAACATTTGATAATTTGATTGTGAAAAAAGAAAGAAAACTGAAAGACTGAATAAACTTGACAAGAATTTAGGAAATTTAAAAAAAAAAGAAGTAAAACTAAGAGTTTAAAGAGTATACTAGAAAAGTAGGGTCTCTTTGTTCTTCATGGGAGTAATCCTTTGCAAAAATTCTTCTTTAACCATATCATACTCCATGCTATCTACATTAATGGGACATAAGTTTGTTTCAGTATTATTCTCCATGATTTTTGTACGGATATCATGTGGAACTAGCTAACATAGGTGTAAGAGAACTGCTATAGTTAGTTTCTGGTTCAGGCTTTTTATTTCTTGATCTCTTGCTTCCTCTTATCTCCTTCATTTATTGCATGTCATCAATTTCTTGTTGTACGCTTGCTTCACAAATTCTCTACAACATGTCATCTAGGTCTTCAGATATTTCGACACCATATGTCTTGCTAGCTCGTAACAAATTCAATATATTCTTCATACGCCTTATTTTTAAGTCATCAGCAACAATTACACTATTGTCATCATCATGGTCTATAGTATAACAATTCGGACATAGATTATGCGGCTGCTTCTCCCAATGAAAGCGAACCTACTTTTATCCTCCTGTTGCAGTGTTCCACCAACCTCCTCTGTGTAGCGGCTTTTTTAAATATTTTTATACTCTTGCGATAGCATGCTTCCAGATCTTGGTCTACAATTTTTAGGGTCAGTAGAGATTGTTTTCCAAGTTCTTCTAGAGCCTCATTCACAATGACCTCTAAGTGATGCTCTAAAAAGAGGCTTTTGAATTGAATAGACCATTCTTGTTTAAAAAAATTCCAATCTTTGATGGGAATGGAAGCCTTATACTTTTGCAGATTGAAATGACATTTGTTAACGTTCCATAATGATTTCTTGATCACCTCTTCCGCATCTTCTTTAGAGTTTAGTTTGAAGATGGATATATTTATATCCACTGCCCGAATCTCCTTGTTCTTATATTTTTTCAAGAGAATATTGATTTCCTTTTTAACGTCTTTAGTTGCAATGGGATCTACTGAGAAAATCTTACCTATCAAGCTGGTATTTCATTCATCAACACAGTCTGAGATAGCATTTGAAGACCCTACGACTCTTCTCATTTGTCTAGCAAAAATGTCATGAATGTTTGCCTTCTTCATCTGGTTGGCGATAGCATAAACTTGATTGTTTGATGAAGAGACCATTGGGTTAGGGTTTCTCTTGACTTTCTCAGAGGATATAAGAGGGAGATTGTGAAATTGCTTGAATATAAAGATGGAGATTGGGATTGTAGTAACCATAAGTAGATTCAAGAATAATATTGTTACCTTTTACACTTCATAGGAAAATCTTGAAAATTTCCAAAAAGAAAATACGATAATAAAATCTGAATGAGTCTGCTGATTTGATTCCGTCTGAAACAATATTTCTTAAAGTCTCGAAGTGAGAGAGTGGGAGAATTGAAAATTTGAATTTCGAATTTTCTAAGGTTACAAACAGGATCAGTTGTACCGAGTTCTTATGAGAATCTACAAATTCATCATTTAAATCATATACATGATAGAGATAATAATACTGACTTGAAGATTTCATCGAGAATTGATGGTTTGCAATATCGTTGCCGGAGAGATTGACAACATTTTCCATGATTGTAACAATACTTCTATTAGGAGAATACTTGTAGCAAAGTTCCAATACTGAATGCCTACCATTCTGGAGAACAAAAGGACCTGTAAAGAGGAATTAAGCAAAGATGATGAGATATTTTAAACCAATAATCGAAGAAACCTAGTACGAATGGATTAGTTATCTACAGACAAAGTTAGAGAAAAAAGGAAAAAGATTAAACAAAAGAATCACATTAATAAATATACTTTTAACAAAATTGACGACATAAAAGGATTGAAACAAGCATGGATAATAAAAATAGGTTGTGGATTAGTCTACGAAAGTATAAAATATAAGAAGAATTTGAAATTTTGGGAAGAGAGTGAAAAAACCTAAGTTAACTCAGTTTCACGGGGCAGTGGTCTTATAAGAATGGTTTTGATATGGAAATTGTTTATAATATTTTGACCGTCATTTTTCACAAGTGATGTTCACGTTTAATCAATGACCCCTTAAATCAATGAACCAATAATACGAAGGAAAAAATTTAGGAAATCATCAACCGCGATACTTATATAACATAAATAAGACAATTTGAATGGAGATATCTGGATAACATCCATATTATTGATATTTTAACAATATTTTTATGGGACATCAAGCTAAAAATCATGCGTTGAAATCCAAAGACTATGTAACACTTACCACTAATGAGAGTTACGACCCCGGTGAAGTATTTAAAGTTGAAAGAGAAATAGTTAGTCTTAATGAGATTCAAGCCAGCCTCAACAAATATAAGTCAAGATATCATTTCTTTAATGATATGGACAAACCTCAAGGTATATTCATATCAAGGCTAATCAGCGTAGAATTAGAAACAAAATTAACTCCTTGTAGGCACCAGATGGATCTTAGTGTCAAGAGAGAAACTCTATAGAGCATCTTTTGGTCAATCATTTCCATAAAATAAGTACGACGGCCAACCCTGTAGACATCTGCCATTTTCTTCAGCACGCTCCAAGGTGTATATCTCCATAAGATAAATTTATCAAGCATTAGTAGCTACGGAACCATGGTCTTCACCGGCCCCAGGCGGTTTTCTGGTTGGTTTGTATCAGACCCAATAGAAAGTCGTGAAGTAGAATGTTTGTAACACGATTCATGCATTCTTTCATTCAGGTTTTCTCCTCAAAAATCTAAACAATACTAGAGTTTCCCTCATTCCTGAATCTAGCTCTGCACACGGTCCTGAAGATTTTAGGCCCATTCCACTTTGCAATACAATGTACAAGCTCATTTCGAAGATTGTTGCACTAAGGATCAAGAAACATATGGTCAGAATAATCTCCCCAATGCAATCAACATATGTTCCTGTAAGATTAATTTCTGAAAATATTTGTTCGATCGGTATAAGATTTGGTACAACCATGAAAAAAAAGAGGGAGGACAGGTCATCTTGCCCTTAAAATGGATATGTCAAAAGCATTCGACAGGTTATAGTGGAAGTTTTTGATGGAAATTTTCAAGAAATTTGGTTTTTATGACAAGTTCTGCTAGTTAATCCACCAGTGCATCAGCATAACTCAAATTGACATCATGCTTAATGGATCGCCGACTTAAGTTTTCAATCATACGATAAGAATATGGAGAGGGGATACTCTGTCCCCATATTTATTCATAATTGCCATGGAAGATTTCTCTAGATATTTAAACCACTGTGAGTCAACAAAGCAACTGAAAGGTGTGAAAATATTTAAATATGCTCCTAAGATAAATCACCTTTTATTCGCTGACGATTGTTTGCTTTTCTATAAAGCAAACCTAGTCCAAACCAATAAAATTCTCGAAGTCATTAAACAATTTAGTGCTTGTTCGGGAAGTTAATCAATTTTCATAAATCTGCAGTTTACTTCAACAGGAACATGAGCCCTTCATATTGTCAAGACATAAGTGGTATCATGCAAGTCGGGAAGCTTGATATTAGTGGAGAGAAATACTTAGGGTTACCTTTCTTTGTTGGAAGAAACAAAACAAACATTTTTCTTCTCTAATTGATAAGATGGTAAACAGACTCGTGAGATAACGATGTATCAATATGTCAGGGGCAGCAAGATCAATCATGGGGAAAAATGTCAACAATGCGATTCCAGTCCACTATGATCAGCTTCAAACTGCCAAATTTTACTATCTTTAAGATGAATTCGACACAACAAGATTTTTAGAGGAACAAGAAAACTAACAGAGGTAACCACTTCATCTCTTGGAGGAATACTAATAAAAAGAAGAAGGTGTCTTAGGTTTTAGAGATCTTCATACTTTTAATAGATCATTGTTGGAAACATCATCATGGAAGCTTTGCACATATGACTCTTCTATATGCTCTAAGTCTCTACAAGCCAAATATTTTCCTGATGGTCAACTCTTCAATCTCAGTAATTAAAGGAATACAACCTGTTCTTGGAGAAAAATATCCTCAGAAATGGAATTCATAAAGAAATACAGTTGTTACAATGTTGGGATTGACACAAATTTTTTTATTTGGAAACATCGATGGATTCCAGAATTGGATGGACCGCCCGTACCAAAAAAGGTGTCACTGATCACCAACAATACATTTATGTTCATCAACTCTCAAGAAATACTGGTAACTGGGATGTTAATCTTATTTTCAATCTTTTTTGATTCATCTATAACAAGGCTCATTCTTAATATTTTTATGCACCAGAGTTATGAGCATAAGCTAATATATACTTTAGAAAAGAACTGAAGGTTCATGGTCAAGTCTGCATATAAGAAAATATTTGAAGAGGTTCATCTAAATGATTCAATAGGATACAGAATGCAAAGGATTTTCAAGAAGCTATGGAGCTTCATACTATACCAAGAATTAATCACATCCTATGGAAATGCATTAAGAACATTTTGCCTACGAGGAATAAACTGGTTAATGTGATTCAAGATCTGGATGTAGCTTTCCCTTTCTGTCCAATAGTTCCAGAAACTCCAACACATATTATCTTGGAGTGTACAACGTCTAAAGCTGTGTGGTTCGCTATTTTGGGTCTTCAACTTAATAATATTAATTCCCTTGAGAATTAGGTCTGGGAGTGGTTCGACAAGTTGCATTCAATTCTTATCTCAGATGAGGCATAGACTATCTGTTCATCCAGATGTGACAATGTTTTTCAGGGAACTAACACATCTCTTGTAGACTTAATTGTAAAATGCAAGAAATATATATCTGATCACGAATCCAGACCAAATTTGAATAGAATAACAGGGATACAACAAAACAGAGAAAACATACATTGGTTACTTCCACCTATTAGAGTTTTTTCTACTAATTCTGATGGTAGCTATCATGATTTTACCAAATCTGGTGGCATTGGCCTAATCCTCCGTGATCATGCAGGGCAAGAAACGTGTTCAAAATGTGTCTACTTAGCGAAGGCTGTTAGTGTGGAGCAGGCGGAATGCAAAGGCTTATGGGAAGCGGTTCAACGGGCTAAAGATTTAGGGATGGATGATCTGCAGTTTCAACTTGACTCTAGCTAAGCTAGCAGTGGATGCGGTCAATAATGAGAATTTCAACATCGATTGGAGACTTCATGATATGATTCTTGATATCAAAAATGTTATTAGAATTGTTACCTACTCGCACTGTATGTATGTGCCAAAGGATAGAAATAAAACGACAGATATACTCAGTTTCGTCCCTCCCAATAAAGCAAGCAAAGCCTTGCTTGAGGCCACACATTGGAGGGAGACACAAATTAAAAGAAAGTTCAAAATAGACTTTAGATAGCTACTCTAATCGGAGAAAAAAAAAGGGTCAAAAACTGTCTTAGGAGAGATATTCACCGTTTTGTATACATTACTAGCCCTTAACATGTGCCGTAACGGCACGTGCCATGATGTTGGTTAATTTTTAATATATCGTATAATTTGTGTCCCGAATACTTATCAACTCCTTATGATTTAATATGGGTTTTTCATAAAAATAGTTGGGATTTTCCTCTCTTTTTTTCTTGTTTTTTTTCCTTTAATATTTTACCGCCGGAGATTTGCTAAAACGAAAGAAACATAATCTTAACTTGCAGACACTTTTTTATTTAGGTTCATTGCTTACAATGAGATAATGCTCTACATGAACATGGAAGTTTAAATATTTTTGGAAATCTGTCTTCAGCAGCGCTCATCTCAGTGAAATAAACTAATCAATATCGTCCATAAAAGTCTTCCCATGCTCCTATTTTTCTCCAGATGACTCATCTATCATGGTCATGTTGTCGATCCTCCAAATACGCAGAGAATAGTTTTTTTTTTTTTGCATCGAACTGATGATACAAACTCTCCCATGTGACATAATTTTCCTGTAATTTTTCAACACCCATTAGATGACAATGTTTAAAATGTGTACCCATTACCTTTTCGAAGGGATTGTATATATGCGAACCTCTGCCATTAAATCTTCAAAAAATTATTGTGCCCAGCAGTTCATCTTAATGAAGGCTTTGGTAACTTCAAAAGTCTTGGACATTTTGTCACTTCTATATGTTTCTACCTTCACTTGGAATACAATCTGGCGACACATTACCTCATAGATAACCTCGAACACATATTGACCTCCGTGATCCTATTTCAAATTAATAGGTCGTCAATATATCCTTTACCAAAAGTTGACATATTCTACGTTGAATATTTATAAAAAAAAATTATGGTATTGTGGATCGTTGCTTTCTAAGATTGTAGTTTTCAAAATTGGCCTCTTCAAGTCCCACGGCTTTCTAAGTTTATATATCCTGTTTTTTTTTAACATTTTAGTTAGCCATATTATGTTTGTTACTAACTTTAAACTTGATGTCATCTTCTACTGTGAACTTTATGTGATTTCAGAATCAAAATAGTTATACCTCTTTCATTCGTATCAAGTAATCCGTTGTATATCCCAACAATTCTTCTACAACAATTCCTTTCTTTTGCCGTTTCCGGACCATCAGTAGCCATTATTGTCAAACGCAATCTGTCTAATTTTTGTTGATGTTATGTAGTTCATTTTCCTTAAATAAATAGATTGTGGAAAAACTAAAAAAAAAAGAACATAAGTATTACATCGGATCTAAGTTACTATATCCAAAATACTCCGGACACTGCTTCTGGTGCCTTGTTTCCTCAAATTCCTCGTTGCATTATAGACTGTACATGCAACACCAATCATTTGTGAAGTGATCTATTTGCGCAAGTGTGGTCAATGTATCCCTTACCTGTAATAATAATAACAACACATCAATTTTTTTCAAGGCGTCCAGTTGTAATGGTACGAATCTAATAGATTTGAATTGTACCTCAATCTTAGATATCACCTTCTTTTCACATAACATAGCAATTGAGGAAGGACAAATCTTGACTATTCTTTACATAGGCAGAGTTAGCCAAACTATGTTTTGCAATTGTCTTACGTGGAAATTATTATTAATCCATATTTTAGTCAGCTCCTATCGAAGCCAATCTAATTAGCCCTATAGAAAGTTAATCATAAATTTTTGACTTTATTTCTTGACCAAATTATTGAAGTATTCTCAGTCATGTTCTGCTTTGTGTGATCTACCCATCTGTATCTACTATACCTTCTAATCCAGTGAATAAAACCTATACATATTGATCCGTAATTTGATATTGTTGATTTGTAATCAAGAGGTCGCATGATTTGAGAATGTAAAATATAAAAAATATTCTATAAACATCGGAGGCGAAATATAGAGTTTTTTATGATGATTTTGATGAACAAACATAATTTTCGAATAAATATTTTAGAATGCAAATACATTTTCCCGGTCAATAAGGTTTTATATCGGGAATTGAGTGAAAGTTGTTGTCTTTGTAGCTAGTTGTCGCGAAACAAATCGACATTGATGGTCTTTCAGAAAAAAGAATGTAATAGTACTTGAGAAAGCGATAATGTTCTCCTACGCGCGTACACCAATTTTCTTTATATAATACTGATACCGTTTCGGTGATCCAACAGTCATGATCATATTGTATTATATGTTCCGGTATCATCCTCGAAATATTTAGTTTTTGTCCTTATCAATCGTGCTAAAAACAACCAATTCAATCTTTCACAATACAATGTTGTATGTTTTGTGAAGATTTTTTTTTTACTCGGTCAATAAAACTCACTAAAAAGCAAAAACTATTATTATCCACTACTATTACCAACACCCACCACCATAAAAACCATCAACCGCCACTATTTCTTCAATCAATAGTAATGTTACCGCCTCCACCACTCACAAACACCCGCCACCGTTTATACTAACCCTACTTCCACTACCACCATTAGAATGAATATAGTTTTTAGTAAAATTATTTATTAATAAAATTATGTATTTATGTTAGATTATTAAAGGGACATTTATAATAGAAATTTAATTAATCATTATGAACAATCAATGAGACACTAATTAATAAAACATTTAAAAATGGTTAAGTTGAACAAACCTCAGCGGTAAATTTATCTTTGCAAGGACAAATCCTGACCACTCTTTACATAGACAAATCGATAATAAATAATTTCATATGTTCTGATCTTGATTCGTGTCGTTCGTTTAGTTATTACATAACATGGAAATTGATTGCACCAATTTTTTAAAACGGACATGTGTTTTATCGAGTTTATTTTAACATTAGAATGATCAACCACATTTTATACTTTATAATATAACGTTACATATTTTGTGACATTACGAAATTAGCGTAATATGTTTTTGTTCACCAATACCCGCCACCACCATAAAACCATATGAATCCATTTTTTTATCCACCACCACTTAGTGGCAGAGCCAAGGGTTGGCTAACCTGGCTCTAACCCCTTAAATTTTTAATAACTACATAATTTTTTTAGTTCATTTTATAAATAGTACTTTGTCCATATGTATTTATGGTTTAGTACACCAAAGTTTACATGTTTCTTTACAAAAAAAAAAAGTAGGCCTCCTCAATTTCAATTTTTGACTCTACCACTGCCACCATCACTGCCGCCCACCCCATATAGGTTATTGGACGCAATTCTAATTTTCAATCATAAATGCCATGTATGAGGTTTAGATTGAACAAAACGTCGTCAATTGATTAGTTTCATTATTATTTTTTCCGTGTATATATTCTTTTTTGTATTGCAATCAATTTTATTTTAACATTAAAAAATCATGATTTATACGATATAGTACCAAAGATAACAGGGGTACCATTTGGGTGATCCAACTACGATCATTAAAATATTGTCTTGTATGATATCATCCCTGAAATATATGGTACCTTCATTTATCAAAAGTGTTAAAAACAACCAACCACATCTTCCACACTACGATGTTATCGATGTTGTAACGACAACATAAAATTAATATTGTCCATCACTACTCACCAGCACTCACCGTCACTACTTCTTCCACCACAAATCAGGGGCGGAGCCAGGATTTTGAGGAAAGAGGGAGAAAAAATTCTTGGCAAGTTGGATACATGTGAAAAATGGACTTTGTATCCCATTTTATGATAAAAGAACAAAAATAAATATAATTGTGCTTGGCTCCGCCCTTAAACACCACTAATCTTTCGGCCTCCACCTCTTCTACTACTCATTGTCGCCAAAAATGTATATTATTTAGCAAAATTACTTACTAATAGAAATAAATATTATAATTAATTAAGAAAACATTTATAATTAAAAAATGATTAGTCATTTATTATGAGCAATTAGTGAAACACTAATTAAAGAACACTTTATAATGAATAGATTATTTATTATGTGCAATTAGTGAAACACTAATTAATAAAGCAATTATGATATTTAAGTTGAACAAACCACCACCGTTGATTTATCTTTTCTATTAATTCCAACCAAGGTGGAACACTGGTTAGAGGCCACTCTTATGACACA
The DNA here is from genome assembly GCF_003573695.1 of Papaver somniferum. Classification (NCBI taxonomy): domain Eukaryota; kingdom Viridiplantae; phylum Streptophyta; class Magnoliopsida; order Ranunculales; family Papaveraceae; genus Papaver; species Papaver somniferum. The sequence continues at coordinate 104,961,332 of NC_039365.1, forward strand.
ATAGGTCATGAGTTTGAGCCTCTCCGTTATAATTTTTGTGCGAGTTATAAAGGCAACTTAGCCTAGCTTTGTTCTGTACTAATGACTTGTTGTTTCATAAATGTGGATGTTCTTTTCTTTATTAGATTCAACTGAATTGGATAGTTACTATGCTCATTTAACCCTACACAAACGCATAGATGTGTCGCACATATTACAAGTTGTTGCATGTACCTCGGGCACTACCTAAATCAAGTTGATTGTGCTTCACAAAATACAGCAAAGCTAATACAAAATCCCAACGTATTGCTTCAAAAGAAACCACAGAGTTGTTCAGCAGTACAAGTACAAGGTTCAGTCGGAAAAAGGTTATTGTTAAGAAAAAAGTGATGTTAACAAATACGGATAGTAATTTGGCACATGCCAGCGAAAATGTGTGGATATTCACCAGCTTTACTCATCCAGATCGAAAGCAAAAGACAAAATCTCAGACCAGGTGCGGTTCCAACTCCGAAGCTTCACTTTTTGAATCGCACTTGTAATGACCAAAGACAAAATTAAGCTATTGCTAAATGCATACGATAAAATCATTCTAGATCAAGCATTTCCATTACAGAATTTCTTAATGGGCAATGTTAAAAGTGAAAATACCTTGACTCCTCACGAAGCTGCTAATCTGGCACAGACCAGGTGAGTTGATTTAGGTGAATATCGCTGAAGAAGGAATTGGAACTTGTGAACCTTTTCTTGACAACATCCTGGAAACATCGGAAGAGAAGCTTCAAGTTGCATGCAAGACTTGCAAACCTTCGTCTTCGTCTTAGGTAGTAAGCCATAGCTAGCTGATTGCTTAACTTTCCCTGGCAACTTGTTTATGTAACCATCACCAACCGTTTTGCTAAACTCCAGTGACACTTTCTTAACTTTAGACTCAAGTGTAATATCTATTGTTTGCCAAGAATAAAGCTGACCACGACCGGTCAATGTAATACTAAGACTTCCCACCTAAATTGTGAAGGAAATTTGATACAATCCAAACAAGATGAACTGATAATCATGATTCATCCTCTATATCCAGTAATTCCAATTCATTGGGTGGGACGATTCTTATAATATTACCGGCTTATACACAATTAATTCAACAAGTATTTCTTTGTGACCTGGAATCAAACTAATGGTTCATAACATACACAATTAACATCCCTCTTGCAGCATCAGCCAATGTTGCAAAAATATTAATTACTAGCACGAACTGGAATATATACATATCAATAACTACGGATTTACCTCTTCCATATCCGGTATAACCTTAGACAGTTAATCACACAAGTCCAATAAATTAAACATCTTATGAGGTAACTAAGAACTCACGAATGCTGGATATAGTACTGGCAAGTAGTCCAATATATATTTTGACCTCTATGTAGGAAACAATGTGATATTGGAGATAGTCATAAACTTTTTACTTCTGAAGCATATAGTCATATACCGTTTTGGGAATTGTTAGCATGTAGTCCCAAACCAAACATAACATAGCAACATTTCAAGTGGATAGGATACTCAAGTTAAGCACGTTATTTCTGTGAATTAAGTACACAAAACGTGAGACTGCCGTGAGTTGTCATATGTGAGTCCACTAAAACTTTTCAGTTATTCAAAATTTCAATTTACCCCATTTGTGTTACCATTTCTGACCTTGGCTTTGTCTGGAGGCTTGAGCTTTGCCATTTTAAGCTATGAGGCCAGGAAAGCTGTTTTGAATACAGAGTCTGACCATCCAAGGACACAGAAAAAGTTGTAACTTATGAATTAAAAAACGAATATGGGTTTTAGGTTTTCAAAATTTCCAGGCATTTTACTGTAAAAAGTGTCTTAAGTATACAAAATCTGAACTTTAGACTCTAGCGACAGATACAACAAAATAAGGAAAACAACACTGTATTTTCCAATACACCTAGCTCTCTCTGCCTGAAGCTCATAAACACTGTATTTTAATGGAAGCTATCTCTCAATATTCCATCAACTAGGTATATTGATAAATCATAACAATGAAAAGAAATTTAAAGAGACAAAATAACATAAAACAGCTGCTTGTGATTAAGATTGATGAATAACTAGTACATGATGATTCATTGACAACCCACTGCTTGAAACATCAATCTGATCACCACAACCCACAAAAATCTTAATAACATAAACCCTAAAACGAGAAAGATAAACTAAACTAGAAGGGAAATTTCATGCAACAAAAACATAAAACAACAGAAAGTAAAAACCAACATCTAACAACTACCGCCTTCTTCATCTAGAACACTGCTGACCAGATTGACTACTCAACCTTAACAGGGATGACATTCTTCTCCTCAACCTTCTTAGGAATATAGATCTTAAGAAGTCCATTCTTCATCTCAGCTTTCAATTCCTGTAAGTTAGGAAATCAAGATCCAAGTTGAAAGTAATAAAAGTGTTCATATCATCTTCATTAATATCTGGACCAACAATAAGAACATCATATTCTTCTTTACCCAGAAGAGTAGTGATAAAAAGAGAGGTACCCTCAACAGTGACTTTGATATCATCCTTCCCAAACCCAGGCAAGTTGATCTTCAACTCAATACCTTCTTTCAGCTCTTTAACACTCCATATCTTCATCATCACATGCTTTTCTTCTTTGTCATACAGCTTCACCTCCTCCATATCAGAATCAAAGACATTTGCACAAAAAAATCATAAGAAACACCACAAGTTAGAAAGGAAAACAAATCAGAAAACAGAAACTTAGATTTAAAGGTTGAAAATACATAAAAACTCAGGGGGGAAAACACCACAAGTTAGAAAGGAAACACATCAGAAAACGAAAACTTGGATTTAAAGGCTGGAAATACATATGCATCTTATATATACCTGAACCAAGAAGATCAGTAGTGAAACTAGGACGAAGAGCATCAGTAGTGTGAGACCCTTTTTTGTTTTTCATCATGTTACGTGGGAAAGAACATGAAGAATATATTGGGACAAAAGAAGTTGCAGAACGTTTGGGGTTAGGGTTCTTAAGAAGGCCGAGCTCGTTTGAGGAGACAACAGTAGTAGGAGCAGGTTTCTTTGACATAGTCACGAAGATGGAAGCCATTCATTATGGTAGATCTTTCTCTTAAGGAAACCCTATAATACTACTCTTCAAATGTTGTGAGGAGATAAGACACTAAGACAACATTGTGGTGGTATTTATAGAGAAATGGAAGTGATGTTGCTTGACGACTCAGTGTATAAAATGCTGACTCGATTAGTAAATAGTAATTTAGTATTACTGTAAACTTGAGTAACTCGATAATTAGTGATACCAAGAGTAGATTTGATAGGAGACTGGAGAGGATATCTGGGTATGGATTAAATTTTAGAAAAGAACTTATATAAAATCCCACTGTAGAGACCAAGAAAAGAACAATTTTTTGGGCACTAGATTTTCAATTTGACGTACCCACTTGCGATTTCACCTCGACCCATACCTTCTTCTGTTCTTCCCACTTGTTCTGCTGCTTTTGCTGCTCTTCTTTGTGAACTGTGAACCCTAGCTCGAGTCGTCTCATCAACTCCACACCCTAGGTCAGTGGGATGTGAATTTGATGAAACACCTAGGCTAGGTAGAGATATGGTGGAGTTGTCGGGTGCTTGTGGTGGTGGTGTGGTTCGAGGTCTGGTGGTGGCAGTGATGGCAGGAGATGGTGGTGGCGGAAGTTGCAGGTGATAGGGAAGAGAGGAATTTGGGGAGAAGAGGAGAAGAGGTCGATGAAGAATGGGTTAGGGGCTTTTTGGTTTGTGGTGTAGGTGTTTGGCGTTTGGGTGTTGAGCGGGAGTAGCGAACTTTGATGCACAGCGAGTAAAGAGCGTTGGATGATCCCATATAGATTGAATCGAACGGATACGATGGAGAGGTATGTAGCGACCGTTGGATTATGAGATACAACAAAACTGACGGCTTCAGATGGAGTTAGGTACTATGTGTTTGACAGGAGCTTCGGATTTTGATGCACAATGATGAGGTGGCCGTTGGATGATGAGATGGATCCAATCTGACGACTCTCATGGAAATGGGTATAGATAATGGAAATGGATTTGGGTCAGGGTTTTGGGCCTTGGGTATGCCAAGCCCATATCTTCTTTAAGAACAATTCTTCCTCTTCGAGCCCACTTTTATTTGATCCGGCTCTTGCAAACATCAATCTTCGCTGCCTTTCTGCGGGAGTCTTTGCCGTATCTTTGCTCTTTTCGCTCCGTGAGTTAACCAGGCTTTATTTAGTTCCTAAAAATGCAAAATTAATTGAGAAAAGTATTTATTCTTGAAAACAACGAAAACACAGAATATGGGATAAAATGGAGCGTTAGTGCACAAATGATGAGTTAAATGCCAATAAAAAGGTGCAAATATATACAATATTTGGCACTCCTCAAATACCCCCAAACCTGAATTTTACTTGTCCTCAAGTAAAATAAAACTAAGGAAATCCTACCTATACCACTGTCGATGGTCTCTCGATTGCATTTAGCGAATGCAATAAGCCTTTTAAACCACTAAGTGTCCCTAGTGTACGAGTTGAAGTCTCGTGAAGGTTTGCTTAGAACATACCTACAAAGTTCTAGGAAAAAATATAAGCTCAGATTCCATGAAATGTGACATGTGCAAGACAGTAGAAGCTCACAGCAAAATGGAGATGTCAATCTAGCTATCAAAGGCACAATCCTAGCACTGATAACAAATAAAGACATGTGATAAGAGTGTAAAGTGTATCTACACATGTGTAAAGAAAGATCGGATGTTATGACTACTAATCACCAAGAGATAGTTTCTCAGGCTAAGAACCGAGGTCGAAATCTAGCTAGCTGTCCGGACTTTACGAAAATTGTGACTGAGTTGGAGGTATTTCACAATTACTCGCGTTGTACATCACTGGCATACACCCTTCCTTGCTTATAACACAAAAACACAAAAGATGACTCTTTACATGACTCTTATTTACATTGACTACTCTCTTTTATTTTTGGAACAAGAGAGGATGGAATTGATAAATACTTGATTTTTTTTTTGATTTTTTTTTTTTGATTCTGATATTTTTCTGAATATATACATCGTTTTTTTTTTGAAAAAGATTATTTACAACATGGTAACTTTTTTGATACATTAGCAAAAAGAAACAAAAAATTACATTACACTTTGCAAGAGGTAGCCCTTTTTGATGCACCCAGTTAAATTCGATGGTTGTCTTTCTTAATGTAACCTCCACCTTCTATCCCAACCAACCAAAGAACAAGCTAGTCAAGTTTCGTTCAGTATTCTAAAGTGATTGGAAATCGTGACTTCCAATAGAACACCTCAAGGATGAGGCTATACATGTATTGGTAGATCGTGCGCGTGCAAGTTTCTTATCACTATGTGAATTGTGCTAGAATCAGGGTGCCTAAATATCTAGACTAAGAATCCTTATGTTTACATACATGCACAAGAGTCAACATTTCAAGGTAAATGAGCTCCATTTTTATGTTTTTTTTTTTCGTATTTTTTAATTTTTTTTTTTTTTTTCAAAAAGAAAGAGTTCTGTTTTCAATTATAGCATGTTATCAAAGTATCTACTTTTCACCCCCAAACCTAAACTAAACATTGTCCTCAATGTTTCAAAAGATAAACATGATTATAACACATACCATGAGAACGATGCTAAGTGTAGAAAAAGGAAAGAGATTACCGGATATTGGCGAAAGCAAGTTTTGAACTCCATTATTCAAGTCAAAACCCAACAGTAACTCAACTGAATTCACATTGGGTTAACACAATATATACAAGAAACATATGATTCCACTAAACATTACCTACCATATTATATACAAACAATTCACTATATACATACAGTCTAAAGAGTTGAGGATCAACCCAAAAGACAAAGTGTTGAAACATAGACAGTTTCAAACAACTATAGTTGGACTGAAATGCGAGTGAGAGTGAAAAACCAAATGAGCTACCCCTGAACCTGGATTTTACACTAGATATACTATTGGATACAAAATCTCGCAGTTTTGGGGGTTCATCATGCACAAGGTTTAACTCGAAATGGACTTTGCTAGGGACGGGAAAACATGCATATTCCAACTGTGGCTCCGTAAAGGTATTGTATTTAGATGAAAAATAGTCCAAGAGGACTTGGGAGGCACACAGTTCCAGTCCTAGATTAGGTATTCTCAGAAAAGTTGGTTTTACAATATTGTTACAAACCAAATCTAGGTTGGGTGGAAGGCTATCAGATTGTGACTTAAGTAGGAAGGTGACATCTAAGTTTCTCACATGCATGAGATCAAGAGTACCAATATTATCAGTCACATCAGCATTTTGTAAGTCATAATCAAGTTGTGTAGCATGCTTATCATTACAAAACAATTGCACAAGTCCAAATTCAGAATCATGGTTATCCGAAATATCCAAATCAGCATCAAAAGAAGCAATATATTGTGGCTTAAGTATGGAATCAGACACATCAACTATATTTTCATGCATAGGATCATTAGTGTCAACATAAGATTCAACATTACCTAAGTCATGCTCTTCACAGGATAACTGCACAATATCTAAATCAATAGCCTCATCACATGTATATGGAATACTAGAAGAAACATCATTCATGAAGGTCGGGGTAGAAAAGCCTAATGTATTTGAACCCAAAGGTTCCATAACATTTTTAGCATATACATGTTCTTCTAACATAACATCATCATCATCATCATCACAAATACATAAAAATCCTACTTTGTCAAAACCATTAGTTTTTTTCGTCCATACATCTGCCTCTAAAATAAGTGAATATGGATTGACATTTTCAGCAATAGGGTATGAAACACTATATCCAGAATTAAGCTCATTGGGAAAATCAACATCTGACTCATGGTGATTACCCATATCATGTGGCATGGTCCTAGTTTCCCTATAGGTTTCCCACTGATGGGTTTTCTCTGCAACTTCAGCTAGAAATGACCATGCATCCTCCACAGTTTTATCAATGAACTCACCATTACACATAGATTCAACCAAGGATCGAGACTTAAAGTCTAGTCCCTCATAAAGAATGGCGACCAGTCTCCACTTCTCAAGGCCATGGTGAGGACACTCAAACAACGAATCATTAAACCGTTCAAAATAATGAAAAAGTGTCTCTCCATCTAACTGGACAAAACAATTAATACTTTGACGAATAGAGATGGTCCTATGATGGGGAAATAACTTTTTGACAAATTTATTTGTGAGTTGGTCCCAAGTGGTGATTGACTGCGGTATCAGACTGTAAAACCATGTTTTAGCCCTTTCCTTTAAAGAAAATGTAAACAAATGCAATTTCAAAGAGTCTTCAGACATATAGTCAGGTTGTATAGCCCGGACAATTTGTTCAAACTCTCTTACATGATTATAGGGATTCTCAGAATCGAACCCTCGAAATATAGGAAGTATTTGTATCATGCTTGCGTTTAGTTCAAATGGGCCATCAGTCTGGGGTAAGACGATACATGATAACTGACTTATTCTGTTAGAGTACATGTATTCATGGAGACTACGGGGTTTATTCACATACTCGCCCATTGTTTTCAGAAAAAATTGGTTTTGATGGGTTTTGAAAATTTTTGGGTTTGTTGGGTTTTGAAAAGAAAATTTGGTTTGAATGTGGGAGAAAATTTTTGGTTATTGGGAGAAAATTTGGTTTTAAAATTGGGAGCAAGCCCACATTGATGGAGCAAAGCTTTGGTTTTGAATTAGGAGCAAAATTTTGGTTTGAATATGGGAGAAATTTGAGCAAGGCCCACTTTTGGTTTTGAAAAGAAGCCCAAAAGCTTTTTTGAAAAATTTGAACTATTGGGTCTTTAAAAGTTTGTACTTTGAAGCCCATTGTTGGGAGTTGGAAGGAAGCCCTGGTTTTGAAGCCCACTGTTGGGTTTTGAGAAGTGGGTTTTAAAAAGTTTGTGAAGTGAAGCCCATTTGGGGATTTAAAAACTACTCAAGCTAACAAAAGTTTTTACAAGCCCACAAATAATCAAAGTTACAAGCCCAAAGAAAATACAAGCCCAACTGTTGGGTTTAATATTACAAGCCCAGAATTCAAAAATATAAACCCAACAGACAATTGGGATTTCCTACTGGGTTTAGGCTTACCTGAATTTTGGAGGGAAGCCCAGTTGGGCTTTTTATCCCTTTTTTGTTGCACAAGCCCAGTTGGGCTTTGATCTCAATCTTTACAGCACATCCCAGCAACAGAACTAGCTAGCTCACTTCTTCTTAGCTCTTCCAACAGCAGCCCAGCAACAGCTTGTAACACCAAACCCAATAAACTGGGTTGTATGCTTTGGTTGCTGTAGCAACAACTCACAGTTCACAAGCTCCTGCTCTTTTCCCTTTTCTCCCAGCCTTGGCAGCAGCAATGTTGCAGGCCTGTTCAGCAGCAACTCAACAGCAGCAAGAGCCACAACAGCACCAGCAGCAGCCGGGCAACACAGCACTCAGCAGCAGTAGCTGGCAGCAGTAACATGCAGCAGTAACAGGCAGCAGCACAGCAACACAAGCTTCTTCCTCAGCAGCACCACATGTACCTAGTGGCTCAAAGAAGCTTGTCAGAACCTTCACACAGGGAAGTTCAGTTGTGTGTAGGAAAAAGAAACAAGCAAAATTACACTAAGATGCTTACAAAGCTACAGAAAACTACTACACTAAGATGCTTATCAGAAAAGTTACAGCTACTACGTGGGTTTAAGATACATATGCTATGCAAGATATGCAAGTTACCCTAAGATGAAGTTACACAGCAAGAACTAGCTAAGAACTAGCTCAGAAAAGCAATGAAGATGAACAAGCTAAGATGAACATGTTAATGCAAAACAATATGCAGACAAGTTAGTATGCAGAACAGCAAAGATGATGCAAGTAAGATGAATATGCAAGAATCAGGAACAACACTTAGTTAAAATATGCAAGAATAACACTAAGCTAAAAGATGCAAAGAACAAGACAGCAAGTGAGCTTACACTAAATGCACAACAAGTAAGAAGAACAACAAGTATGCTTACACTAAATGCACAACAAGTGAGCTAAATTCTTACAGAACTAAGTTATGCCAAGTGAGACTAAGATGCAAGAACTAAGATGCAAGAACTAAGATGCACATGAACTAAGATACAGGGACTAAGATGCACAACAAAACTACACAACTATAACAGAAATTAGCCCAGAAAACAATTAGGACAACAGTTCAACTACAAAGCAGCCAAGTCCCCGGCAGCGGCGCCAAAAACTTGGTAGGACTTGAAAGAAGCCTACGACTATGTCTAACTGCAAGTGCAGAGTGTCGATATGCAACACAGGGCAAGCACAGGTCGATCCTCAGGGACAAGGTGGGTGTAAAGCTGAAACTATGGTCTCACTTAAACTGATTCTAAACAAGAAAGAGTAACCAAAATGGGGGTTGTTTTGATGTGTCGATACGACAAGGTGTTGGTGAGGATTACAACAGAAAATAAATAAAAGTAAAAGATGCAAATAACACAGGGAGTAAACACTGAGAATGAAGGTACTAGGATTGTTGAATCCACCATTAACTCATACTATGTATTCAACTGATTATGATACGCTTGTCATTTTAACAGATAAGGTAGAGGTGTCAAGTCTATTACTTACCTAAGGCGTTTCACCAATGGAAGATTCAATCACAACTAAAATATCAATCTGGAGCACTAACTGTCTAATTAAGCACAACTAGTCAAGGGATTAACAATAGTCTCTAAAGCATGAGTTGCGGTATAATCACATAGTTTTATCCTAACTACAATGCATACATGGAATGCACCGTGAGAGCAAAATGTGACAAACCAAGATTGAAATTTTTTTAGAACAATTTAAGCATTCAAGAATCACACAAACAGCATAAATAACATAGTACAAAGCTATGGTTTCATCTCAACCTTAGCTTAGTGAACTAAAACATGATCAAATTATACTACTAGATGAAACAGATGAAATAGTAAAATTACAGAACACTAAGTGCTTGGTGCTCCGGCTAGCCCGGGCATCTAGGGTTGAGCTCTGGCTAACCCAGGCATACACCTAACATTACAAACACCATGTTCTATTTATAGTGCAGAATCCCCAAATTTCTAAACCCTAATTTTTGAAAACCTAAAATTTGATTTGGGGATTTTCAATTTGACGTACCCACTTGCGATTTCACCTCGACCCATACCTTCTTCTGTTCTTCCCACTTGTTCTGCTGCTTTTGCTGCTCTTCTTTGTGAACTGTGAACCCTAGCTCGAGTCGTCTCATCAACTCCACACCCTAGGTCAGTGGGATGTGAATTTGATGAAACACCTAGGCTAGGTAGAGAGATGGTGGAGTTTTCGGGTGGTTGTGGTGGTTGTGGTGGCAGGAGATGGTGGTGGCGGAAGTTGCAGGTGATAGGGAAGAGAGGAATTTGGGGAGAAGAGGAGAAGAGGTCGATGAAGAATGGTTTAGGGGCTGTTTGGTTTGTGGTGTAGGTGTTTGGCGTTTGGGTGTTGAGCGGGAGTAACGAACTTTGATGCACAACGAGTAAAGAGCGTTGGATGATCCCATATAGATTGAATCGAACGGCTACGATGGAGAGGTATGTAGCGACCGTTGGATTATGAGATACAACAAAACTGACGGATTCAGATGGAGTTAGGTACTATGTGTTTGACAGGAGCTTCGGATTTTGATGCACAATGATGAGGTGGCCGTTGGATGATGAGATGGATCCAATCTGACGAATCTCATGGAAATGGGTATGGATAATGGAAATGGAGTTGGGTCAGGGTTTTGGGCCTTGGGTATGCCAAGCCCTTATCTTCTTTAAGAACAATTCTTCCTCTTCAAGCCCACTTTTAATTGATCCGGCTCTTGCAAACATAAATCTTCGCTGCCTTTCTGCGGGAGTCTTTGTCGTATCTTTGCTCTTTTCGCTCCGTGAGTTAACCAGGCTTTATTTAGTACCTAAAAATGCAAAATTAATTGAGAAAAGTATTTATTCTTGAAAACAACGAAAACACAGAATATGGGATAAAATGGAGCGTTAGTGCACAAATGATGAGTTAAATGCCAATAAAAAGGTGCAAATATATACAATATTTGGCACTCATCACTAGCCCATTTTGGTAGGGGACTACCCATTTATTTTGGAGATGGATATTTGAAGTAAAATTGAGCCACCCCTTATCTTTGTATTTTGTTAATACCAAAAAAAACCTTTGTAATTAAATCAGGGTTAGTGTAATGATTAGTTAGTGTTAGTGTAATGATTAATTAATGATTAGTGAGTTATTAATTGGATCATTTTGTTAGAATCAGAATTATTGAGAGAGGAGAAGAAGAAGAATAGGGTTGAATCCAAAAAATCTTATTTTGAGTTTTCTAAATATGATACGAGTGATTCTTGTGATGATAACTCCTCTTCAGAATCAGAACCTCCTTCATCTCCTAGAGTATTTGTCAATACTTCTAACGATGCGGGTATGAGTTATTTGTTAGATGATGAATGTTTTTTTCCCCAAACTCAAGCTAGCGACCTAAATGATGAATTTTATCATCCACAACCAGAATATGAAGATATGGGTACTCAGGTATGGCTCAAGTTTAGTTAATGTAGCTTCAATTGTGCAAAAAATTGGCCAATCTGAAAATTTCAGTAAAAAAATTCGGCTAGGTCAAAGTGGTTCGATTACCTAATATGCATTGTGATGTAACCAACTCTTATGTATGTGTAGTTCGGTTACTTGATGTAGCAGACGCAGGTAACCGAAATCCATTTTAATGGAGGTTTTTTAGAGTTCGGTTATATTTTTCCAGATAACGTTGCCGAACTAATAACATAGAGTAGACAGATAATAGTTCGGTTTAGTCTAGTATACTATCGGGGTTGCCGAACTTAGAGTTCTTTTTATTCGTGTGAACTAACTTTGTTGCGAACTTCTAAGGAGAAAATTTGTCATCAAATTTCGGCAAGCTCGCAAAAAAATTCTAGTGATTAGGTATCCGAACTATGAGTTCGGTAAGGCCGATAAAGTTTTTACATTGCCGAACTTCTAAGTGTTTCTTGTTTTTGGTTATTATCGACGTTGTGCTATTTATCGTAGGTTGAATGTGATCCAATACCAATAGAAAATCAACCTTCCCCAGTTGATATTTTGTACGAGGATACATCCCATCACTACATGAATGACTTGGTATTCAAAGACCCTGCCGAGGCAAAGAGTTGGGCTAGACAACATGCACAAAAAGACATGTGTGTATTAGTTTTGAATGGGAATGAAACAAAAACTCGCTTTGAAATGGTTTGTGAGATAAGCGGTGATCCCGACAAAAGCCACAAGAGGAAGGGTTATGTTTATAAGGGAAAGACAAATAGGAAGAACAAAACTTTCTCAAAGAAGATTAATTGACCATTCAAGCTATCATTTAATCATAACAAAGATTTGGATGGATGGGTTCTCTACCGAGTTATGCAAGGTCGTCATAACCACCCTCGTCTGGAGCATCTTGAAGGACATTTCATGGAGGAAAATCTAACTCTTAAAGAGATGGAAAAGGTAGCTAAAATGAGGAAAATGAATATTTCACCACTTCAAATACTCCAAATACTAAAGGAAGATAACAAGGATAACCACTCATCTTTGTCCACCATTTACAATGCAATTGAGACGATTAAAAGGAAGGAATGGAGAGATAGACAAGTGATGCAACAATTGTTTTTCTTGGACAAAGAAAAATACTACGTGGTTCAAAAGGATGTGGATTCGGACGGAGAGATAACACAACTCTTCATTGCGCATCCGACGAGTGTTCAATTGTCTCAATGCTTTCATGAAGTTCTAATAATGGATTGCACTTATAAGACAAACAAGTTCGAGATGCCATTGTTGAATATTGTTGGGCGTACTTCGACGAAGTCACCATTTACCGTTGAATTTTGTTTCTTAATGGACGAGCAAGAGCCTAGTTACATTTGGGCACTATAACAAGTTAAGGCAATCTTCCGAGGTGATGATATTCCCGGGGTTATAATGACCGACAATGAAGTCGCATTGATGAACGCAATAGAGGTAGTGTTGCCACTAGCCCATAATATGCTTTGTACGTTCCATATATGGTGTAATTTGATCAATAGGTGCAAGCCAATAATATATCCACCCAAGAAAAAAGGATATGAGGAGGTTAAGAATCTACGGGAAGATAAACGAGCGGATGCAAAAGAGAAGGTTGAAAAACAATACGAACTAAATTACGCTAAATGGGTTTCTTTCAACGGTGAATGGGAGTCATTGTGTTGGTCTCTTACCGAGGAAGAGTATTATCTAAATCTTGTGGTGTTTATCGCCCATTGGGATACTCCTGATTACCCCGATGTTGTATCGTATGTTCTTCGTCAATGGTTGGAACCGCACAAAGAGAGGTTTGTTTATGCCTATATCAACCAATATAAACACTCGGGAAATCAAGTGACAAGTTTGGTAGAGTCGTCTCACCACCGGTTGAAGAAGAATCTCTTTGGATGTGTTGATAATTTTGTGATCGTGTGGAATGCTATGAAAAATTACTTCAAGCGCGACTTTGATAGAATTAACGAGAAGTTCCAAAAAAGTTGTATGACGGGAAAGTATGCTAATCACCAATAGTTCAAGGGAATCCATTATAATGTATCTCGGCAATGTATGAAGTTGTTGATTATAGAAGTCGAGTTGATTGAAAAGTGGGAAACCAAGTGGGATGAGGTGTGTGTTTTTAACATGAAGAAGTCTATGGGACTCCCTTGTTGCCATATGATAATCAACTACGAGCATGGCGTAATCCCTTTAAGCGACATTAATCCATTTTTGAAGCATCTAAGTTTTATCCCCCCCCCCCCCCC